>NW_017275063.1:27506-71801 GCF_001594065.2 Cyphomyrmex costatus | reverse complement strand
AGGGGGGGGGGGGGGCAATATTGTCGAAAAGAGGCATATCCATTTTAAGTAAAAATAAACTACCAATAGAGACGAATCTCGAGCATAATGTAAATCATTCACGAATTGGCTTTGTACACAAATTTTCGCACAAAGAAATTTTCGCCAATTCATGAGACAGTCAAAATTATGAATTACGAAACATTCTGTCTATCGCAAATTGTTCTAAGAAAAAGATACTTACTTCAAAAGTAAAAGATTATCTATCAAAAGAATTAAATTTTCTGTTCACGGAAAAAATAATTTTGTTGAAGTACCCAAAATGAAAATCCAAAAATAATGTTAGACTATCACAATAGTTATATAAAACGCTCAAATGTTGATAACAACGCTACAAAGCTTTTTAACATTTTAACAATCAATTTAAAATAATAAATGATATACAAAGGCTCCAATTTAAACATCTTAGTGATTTTGATGATCCAAACAAAATTATTTTCAGATCTAAATCTAATAGCTTTAGATACTTCAACAAAACCGTTCTTTCCATACTCGATTAAAGATTAATGTCATAGTGAGATTTACTCGAATCATGCGGATCCGATTCTCTTCACTCTCCCAGACTTGCAGCGATTTCATAAATATGTAATGATCTTTCTCGAGACGTCGTTGATCAGTTTAGCGACCGATAACGAAGTTAACGACCGACTGTTGTGATCTAACTGGGGTGTGCTGGTTTTCGTGTCTCGTCACTTCGTCGGCGGATTTCGTCGTTATTTCAAGAAGGTCTTTGTGCGGCGAGGTCGTCGAACGAAATCTCGCGAGTGATTCACCTGCTGCTCTGGAGAAAAATGTCATTGCAGCTGGCGGTCTTTTTGTCCAACAGAAACAAATATAACGAACGATTGTCCACAATCTTTTGCAAACGTTATCGCGAGCGATAATATAGTCTTTGTCATAAAGTCGTACGTGTTCTAATCTTCATGCTTATCATACGTGTTATTGTAAGAAAAATAACAGGAAAGTAAAATCAAAAGCTTTATGCTTCTGTTTGAAGGTACTCGTGAAAGCTTTACTCAGTATTACGTTATTTTCCGTTATTATGCGATCGAATGTATTCAGAAAAGCGCATAAAGCCCAAAACAATATTACTCACGCAGTTAGGATATCGGCTCCATATCGGATCGATTTTATTTTAACGGCCACGATTCCTTTCTCGTACCGAGCACATGAAAAATAGAATCGCAATTTGGTGAGCGATCAAATAAATTAATTTGTCAGGCGAAAGAGAGGAAAAGGAAGAAGAGCAAAAGAGTTCTCTCCCTAGTCAGTCCTTTCGAGTCTGAATATTTCATTCCGCGGTGGATTTCATTCGTCGATGCTTTAACAGCATTATTAACGTGGTTATAAATACCGGGTGTAATCATTCGTAATACGTTAATGTTTTTCGTTGAATTTCCATGCGACACATGCATCGTACGAAAATATAGTAACTTGAAATCGTTAAGCTAAAATATATAGTTAATTTAAAATCTATAATTAAAAAATAAATCAGGTGAAGACAACACGTTAGGAAATTCAGAAATATATATAAATATATTGTAATATATTTCTAAGAATAAAAAGAACGGATTTAGTAAGATATTATTATAAAAATTTATCTATATACAGATATTTTGTTAAATTATTAAAATAATGTAAAGTTAGTGACTAAAATAATAAAACTTTTTTACAGTATTGCTTACGTTTGTAAACGTCCTATTTAATTATTTTGATAGACTAACAAAATTACTTTGAAAAAAACAATTTAGACATATTTCAGATCTGTAAGTACCTAGCTAAATTTTTAAATTTCGACAAAATCATTTGTTTGTGAATATTATACATTGTAAGTATATGTAGCAAAAATAATAAATATTATATATATTCATAATCATGAGATTTCATATTTACAGTTTATTCTCGTTTTATTCTCTATTCTATTCACACACACAAAGAAAAAGGAATATTTTATCCAAACTTAAAAAAAGATTACAAATAAGGAAACTAGATTAAAAAAATATATCGTTAAAAATATCAGATAGAATAGAATCAATAGAGAATAGACAATAGAATAAGGAATAAAAATAAGAATCAACTAAACTACACAACATACATGTGTGTGTGTGTGTGTGTGTGTGATATTATATATGTTATTTTCTCTTACTTTATTGATTGTTAAATAATAAATATTTATCAATTAAATAATAAAACAAGGTTTTTATGTGCTCTGTGTTCGCGATTTATATATATATATATATATAATGTTATAAATACAAACTCCGATCCAAGAATACTTCGCTTGAAATTCGACATAGGATTCGCGACGGAGAGAAAGTGTGCGATTTCTGGCGTATTTTAAAAGGCGGCAGATGTTCCGCAGGGGGGCTCTCAAAAAAACTGGGCCCCGAACGCGATCCTCGGCCACGTGGCGAACGCAATACTACACCTCAAGAGGCAGACGGTCGATGTACCGCTTTTGTATGTACGGGGTGTTCCGAAAAGAGAGACAAAAATAAAATTTCAGTATTTCGTGAATCTACATTTTACAAATATAACGAAGTTACATATGGTTCCATTAGTTGTATTTTCACGGAAAGAATAATTTTGCTGAAATATTTAAAAGTTTAGCTAGATACAGATTGAAAATTTTGTTGGATTATTAAAATAATTACGTAGGAAATATGATGAACAATACAGCAAGAAGTTTTGACATTCCGGTAATTAATTAAACCATCTCATAATTATTTTGATCCAACAAAATTATTTTCAAATTTATATCTAGTTAAAATTTTAGATACTTCAACAAAACCATTCTTTCCATATTTTCATATGATAATAAATTTATAACTAATAAAAATAAGAAATTTCATTATTTCAGTAGCTTTTAAGTTTTGTAACTCGATAAAGGAAAGCCCATTCTAATCGACCGACGAGAAATTATGCCGTCTCTTTTTTCGAGCGCTTCGCGAGAAACCTTTTGCATGTTCGAAATTCAAGAGTTGTTATAATGTGAAACTTCGAAATAATCGCCACGAAAAAATTGCCTATAATTTCCCCAAAAAATAACATTTCGTATCCGCTCTTTATTGTTTCTGAAACACCCTTTACAGCATAGTGAAAGAGGGGCTTTCCGTCTGTCGATCCGGCACCTGGCGCGGATCGTTCTCGTTCTCAAAAAAAATTGCGGTCACCGCATTGCGCGACTTTGTAAATTCGGGGAAGCCCAGTCGGCGTGCAGTCGCACCGGGTGCATCGCGCGATTGCGCGCTGAAAAGACGCGCGTATAGCTGCAATTTGCGAGGTGGCTGCCGACCGAATGCCGCATAATTACGACATTTCCTGAGGAAAGCTCGCGTGCAAGGCGCGCTGCTGCAACATTTGCAACACGTGCATCCCACGACAAAGCGCCACGGCGCTTCGAGGGAAAATTGGCGCGACCGTAAATGCGTTTTCCGTTTCGCTTGAAAGTAAAAATGACATGAAAAAGAAATTAAAGGGTTCGAAAAATAACAGGTTATTCCTGGAGAAGATGACAACCGTCACTCTCTCTACTCTATGCGTCGCAATTCAGAAGGCATAGTACAAAGATATTAATTTTAAATACCGTTGCGAAATTTATATTCATATGCGAATCGATCAGTTTTTGTTGAAGTAAAAATTACATTGTAATTTTAATTTCACAGAATCTACGATTCTGACTTCCAAAAATCTTTTATCGATTTTTCAACAAGTTCTTCAAGATGTCGAAACACTTCATGTAAACTACATAATCATGCAAACTATAAACAGTAAAAGGAGTGATGCTTCATGGAAAAGATTAACAAAAAGTGTGCGATACGTTTTAACGTTAAACAGACATTATTTGAGCTTAAAAATATTCATTTTGTCATCACGTTTCAAACTCTCTGCCGAATGTTATATTATTTTATGTAGGGGAAAAAAAAGACGGCCTCCCCCCAAAGCCGATAAGTGATAATATGCGTGCGATAAATGAAAAATGAGCAAGAAAGATAGAAAGAAGAGGGGAAGATTATCGATTTCTCACACGCATGCCAATTGTGGTCTGTACACGAACGGCGAGAAATTATATGGCGTATCTTTAGATCTTTCTTTAGATTTTCGAAAATCTAAAAAAAGATGTAAAAAAATGTTTAAACATAAAAATACAATCTTAAATAGTCGATAAAAGAAATAAGATACGATAAAGATAATGCGAACAAAGTTTAAAGATTAGATTAAATCAAGATTTTGATATAAGTAAAGATAATAAAAATTAAGATAAATGAAAATTATTACTTACTGAATACAAATTATTAAGAAGTTACTAATCGTATAAACTATTATTTAATATTAAAATCGTTGTTAATATTAAAATAGCGTTATTTTCGCTCCGATAATCAATACATTTTTTTCTTTTTCATATTAAGCAGTACAAAATATTGAAAATATGTGAATGTAATACAAATAATTCTACCAATGTAAATAATACCCCAAATAATAGAAAACAAGGACATTACTAAATTGGCACTTTTGGCAATTCTAATAGAAGATCACCAGCAATTCTAGTATGAAATAAATTTTACACATAAGGATTATTAACATTATGTAAGGAAACGCGTGAAAGAATGTTGTCGAGTAATAAAAAAATTCCAATAAAAAAGATTTCATACTTGGTGTTGGAAACGGTTCATTAAAGTTCCAGTTAAACTTTTGTGTTAAATTTTTTAATATTCGATGTTAATTTAACATTAATGTGTATGATTATCTTGTTTAAATGTAATGGTTTGTATTAAATTGATATTCAACATTCCTTAGTGTCGAAATAACATGATTTATGAGTAAGTGGACAAATAACTTAAAAATAATGTGTTTTAAAACGTAATAAATTCTAAAATAAATGAATATAAAATATGTGTTTTAATATAAAACATATCATAAATATTAATTTCACTTAAAAAAACTTTCATGGTTTGTTTATAAACCGTGTCAGTAGTATCTGTTTTGTATTTATCTTCTTAAAAATATTTACGTTAAATTAACACATTTCGAGTGGACCGTTTGGGAAATAAAATCTGTTAAATTTAACATATTAAATAAAATTTTCCAATGACGTCGAGAAATTACAATCCTTTTCTTTTTCAATTGCAAATTAGCGTAACTTTTTCGAATTGAGAATGACAAAAGCCACACGCGACTGGTACCACTGAGCTCGTATCGCAAGTCGCAGGATTGGCATCGATCGTATAGGAAAAACGCTATTAGGCCTGGCAAAAAGGCCGGGCGATTGCCGTCTCTCCGCGGTTCTCGTGCGCGCGAAGTCGACAGCTGCTGTCGGCAGGCTCACCTGCAGCTGCACCTGCGCCCGCTCGCTCGCTCAGCGTATGTACTCACCTGCGTCCCGCAAGTGACCCGCGGCGAGCGCGTAACCAGAGTAACGACCGAGAGTACGGAGCAAACGTTTAATAATATCGCACTTCCGGCTCCGCGTATTGAGATAGGTCACAAAGAGCTCCGAGGATGCAGCAAAAGCTGTCACACGCAGATTAATGCGAGCGCACGCTGTAACGCGTGATCGACCGGCGAAACGACCACCAGTCGTCACATCATTCGGCGAAATTTATCGTTCAATGATCCCCTCACGCGCGTCAGACTGATACACTTGTGTAAATCGCCGCGCAATAATGCTTGTGATACGTCGCGCCATATACATTACGAATCTCGCGTCGCATTCAATTAGAAAGTGTTACGCGGGAAAAAGTATATCATATGCGCGTATGAAATAAAAAATAATTTTCAAACTGTAATACTTACAAAATTTTAAGAAAATATCGCGGCGCGAAACAAGATCTTTTCAATTTTGATTATAATGTAACTAAGAAAATTCTGACTCCTTGCTGATAAACTAGTGTAATTAATTTAAGATTATTTAAACGAACAAGAAGCAGATTTATTGGATTCGTATTTTAAAATCGCTTTTTAAAGAGCATATATACCTATTTAATTGCTTTATACATATGATTTCGTTTACATTTGATTCATTCAAGTTTGACAGGTCCAATTTATGCCTTTGAGCTTGCTGTTAATTTATACGTTCAACCGTCAAGAATATCAATACATTTCGTCAATCATCGCAAGTGTTACTTTAAATTGCAATGAGAAAATACGTAAAGAAAATAGACGCGAAAATTCCCCTCGAGCAAATCCTTCAAAGATGCTGATTTTCAGAAGAAACCGTCCGGCCGCGATTTTTATTCGTCCAACAGATACCGCTATAAGTCTGTTGAAACGCGAATTCCTCTTATTTCGATCGCCGCCGGCAAAAGCTCGAAAGCACTTGCCGCGAAACTCCATTCGCCGTGACGCCGTGACGGTTCTTTGCATCAAAGCGAACGCGCTTCTCGGCTTCACTCCCGACGATATTTCCCCCGTCGCGGTGAGCTTGCAAGCGAGAGAGTACTACGAAGAGGCATCGCGACGTCGAGAAGAGCCAGCACTATGTGTTTATGAGGGATTTTCTTTCGCCTTTCCCGCTGGATTTTTCCGCTGGAGCTTCGAGTTTCTCTCTAAAATCGCTTTTAGGTAAATATCTCGTGGAAGGTTGCCTCCGGCGTTTTATTTATTTATCAAAAACTCTTAATTTATTTAATCTAATTTTGGTATAACTCGGAATGAATCAATCATTAAATAAATTTACGTTTAAACTAATTTAGATTAGAGAGAGAAAGAGAGAGAGATACATAATTTCGTACTGATCCTAATTTTAATCATACAGCTTTGCTGAATATTCGTAACTTATTCCTATCGTTTACTAAGTTTACTTTATAAATCTTCACTGAGAAAAAGTATCTGAACGAATCAAAGAATTCTGATTATATATGTATATCAATCAGAATTCCAATTTATTTCAACAAGAATTCTAGTAAAGTCAATCACAGAAAATTCTTATTTGTCTGATCTTCAACCAGAATTTCAATTAATCCAACCAAACATTTTTCTTAAAATGTTTAAGTAATTTACAAAATCATTTTACTCTAAATTTGATTGTCAATTATAAATTACAATTCGCAAGCTGCAACTGCAACGTTGTGCAATACGATTGAACGAGAGATACTTTTTCGCAAACGTGATTTTTTTTTTGCCAGTTTCGCAGGATCGATCCTTGGAATTAGCACAAGTACCGGGATGCTCGCAAGCTCGAACGCGCGGACGGAAGTTCCGTCCAACTAGTTTAAATTTAACAAGGAGAAACCACGGGTTCGGAGAAACTGCGAGACGACGACGTATCGTGGGACTTCGCGCGACACAGAGAGAACGTTTGCGTAATTATTCCATGATAGGTCCTGACTCGGAGTTAAGTCAGTTCGCGCAGAGTTTCTCAATGTAATATGTCGCTTGTGCTTTGGATCATTCGCGGAAAATATGCCAATGAAATAATGCGCGGATTCTGTATATCGACATGGAAAATATTTTCTAGTGCTTTCAATTCATTTGACAGTGAATTAGAATTTTTTCCAAATTTTTACATTAATTGAAATTAAGAGATCTTATTTCGCGTTGATATTTTCTTGGAAATTTTTTGAAAATTATAATCCAAAAATTAATTTTTATTTTATTATTGATTGATTCATGATATATTATAAATTCACACACATGATTATTCTAATTTAGTTATTAACTAGATTATTAAAAGTTTCAAAATATTTTAAGTAATTTTTTATTTTATTGACTTTATTTGTTGTGTGCAATTAGATGGATTTAAAAACAGTCAATTCCCTGATATCTTGAATAATTTCCAAAATTTGTGCGAAAAAATTTTCGGGGTTTCACGGCTCATTTCTGACTTCGATTTTCCATTCTCGGCTTCCGGTGGTGGATCAATTGATATCCCCAAGAGAGAAAGAGAAAGACAGAGAAAGAGGAGGAGAAGGGAGGTTCGACGAACCGCGGCGAAACGTGACCCAGGATCCTCGACAAGAAAACTGCGGCTACGGGAACACGCTCGTCTCCATTCCGCAGCAGCTCGCTGAGGAAAACGACGGGACGCGAAGGCAGAGAGAAAAAGAGAAAGAAAGACAGAGAGGAACAGGCAGAGAGAGAGACAAGTGGAGGAGGAGAAGATCCGTGGAGCGAAACCGGATGGAACGCCCGGTATATCTAGATGATTCGCCTGCATGCTTCGCTCGGCGCCCTTACGAAACCGGATAGCAGCCCTCCACATAGAGATAACTGATCTCTGTACGCTTCGTTTCCCCCAAACCACCACGCACACGCCGTTGTTACCGCGTTGTTGTTAAATATACAACATTATTGCCTAACGTTGTTGCTACTAAAAAATTAAAGACAATTTAATCCCTCTTGTGAGATGCATCGTCGCGTAATCCCCAGCAAATTTAATCGGCAAATTTAATCGGGTATGCATATTGGTAAACATTTACGTGAAGTAAATGTTTGTCGTAGGCTTTTTCTGCGTTTCACCATCCACATTTAACTTCTATTCTCTTACGATGAATATTCGCGTTACACGTGCACGTGAATGTACTTTATTCCCTTGTGCATTTATCATTTATACATTTCAAGCCGAAGCAATCAATCAATCAATCGATCACTCAAAAATCAGTTTAAGAACAACAAAAATAATTTAACTGCTAAACAATTAAATATGTGCACGATTCTTAACACATATCCCGAGTATTAGAAAAAAAAAAAACTGCATCCAATATGCCTGACAGATCGTTATCATAATGGCAATAGGAAATGATAACATTCTGTTTCTATTATATGCGACGTTGTGCGTCCAGGTTAAGAAGCAACTTTTTGAATAATCCTATAAAACTCGTTTTCAGCTTAAAAGTCATCATACATTATCCCCAAAATAGGATTCCTGAAAAAAAAAAAAAAAAAAAAAACGGAGCCCATTCTTTGGACAAGTTAAGGAAAGAGACCAGAAAGTAAGCGCAAGCGCTGCGTTGTACACTTCATAGCAAGGCGCAATCGATAGGATTCGAGGTCGACCCGATAACCTTTGCTAATGGAGGCTCTCTTGGGCGCCGCGCGAAGAGACGTCAGAATCGTGGGAGCCCACGTGTCGGGGTCAACGACACGCATAAATGAGCGGCGAACCGATCTGCAAGTTGCGACTCTAACAGAAAGCCGGAACGAAAGAAATTTGTCGCTCTCTGTCGAGATTTTTATTCGTCTCTTATCTCCGCGAGCTATCAGCCACTTTAAACACGTCTTATAAGTTAGCGAAACAAATTGAGCAGAATCGATTTTAACTAACATTTTTATTCGTTGCTCATTTGTTGCTAACAAGTTGCCAAAGAAAAGAAATTTGTTGCTCTATTAGTTTTTTTTTAAATAATGTTCCGCTAAAATAAGATTAAGTTAGCAAAACAATATACATAGAATAAAGCCGATCGACGTAAAAATAAGGTATAAGAATTTGTTGCTTTTTTTTTTAATTTATTGCTGCTAAAATATACTTGTAAAACAAGTCTAAATAACAACAAAAAACCTCAGAAGCGGAACAAGAGTAAAGTGTCAGTAAAAGATATGATGCTCGATTAAAATTGGTACTAACATGTCGTCTGAATTTGTTACTCTCGATATATGCAAGTTACGATTTTGTTGTTATTTATACCTATTTTGCAAAACAAAAGCAACAAATTCCTATACCTTATTTTTACGTCGATCGGCTTTATTCTATGTATATTGTTCCGCTAACTTAATCTTCCTTTAGCGGAACATTATTTATAATAAAAAAAAAACTAATAGAGCAACAAATTGTTTTCTTTGGCAACTTGTTAGCAACAAATGAACAACAAATAAAAACGTTAGATAAACTCGATTCTGCTCACTTTGTTCCGCTTAACTTATAAGACGTACTTTAAACGTGCGGTGATTGACTGAAAAATGAACAAAGTGACAGTCGGGATACTGTTGAAACTAGATACCTGTTATTTTGTAATGAGTGAGTGGAACAAAATAAATTAAACACTATATTCTACGGAAGGAACTCGTCATCTTCACTCAACACGTAACACAAAAAGATATTACATTTATGAGAGCGTAAACAAATACCTATAAAAATTTTGAGAGGCATACGCTCTCGACTAAAAGTATAATAGGAAACATTTTTGAAAAATCGACATTTTTAGATTTATTTACTCAAATATCCATCATAATATGTATTTCTTAAATAATAATAATTATTAAATCTAAAATATTATTATTAAAAAAATACATTATAATTATTTAGCTAATTAATCTAAAAAAAATGTAAATTTTGAAAGTGTTCTTTTTAATCTGAAATGCTTATTTATTTTAATTTATTTACCAGATAAGCAGGTGGCAATTTAAAAACAAATGGAGCAATTAAAGAGAATCACCTTGTACATTTTTATTAATTTAATGAAAAGTAGACTAAGAAGTAGGTATTTAAGTGACTTCTGTCGCAGTAGCTTCCTTAATTAACTTAACTTGAGAGAGCTTCTAATAATAAATCCAGGAACGTGTCTCAAAATTTCGTTTTGTTGAGAGAGAAACGCGCAGCTTATTAAATTTCTCTTACTACATTATTAAAAGCTTCCGTATTATAATAATGTTCAGTTAACAGCCGGCTTCCATTATGTATGATAAATTGAATTATTAACAAATCGACTGCGTATTTAGTCTCATCAAGATAAACGATGCAATTGCCTCAAAAGATTACGGCCATAAAAATTCAAAATTGTCGCTCATCATGTCGCGGTGATCATGCGCATTGATTTACGGTATACATCGGTTTAGTCTAAAACCGCGTCTAAGACGACCCGACAGTCCTGTGCAGTTCCATCAAATCCTGAAATTAATTCGCAAAACAATTAGCTAACTCTTGTGACAAGCCAGATTGACCAAACAGATCGGATCGGTTGATTGGTCTTTACCTTTGAACTACTCTGAAGGATCGAGAACTTCCAACTTGAGATACGGCTTGAAATAACTTCGAATGTTCAAAGAGATCAATATCGATGTAATTGATTAACTTGAAAAATTAGTGCATTAATATACCGAGTATTTTAGCATGTCAAAGCTGACGTGCGCTAATTAGATATTTGATTAAGCCAATATCTCCTTCATCTCATCGAATTAATTAAATACAATCGAATAAAGATGACTATATTACAAACTTGTAAATTAGCTCCATTTTTAATTTCTAGTTTTTCTTAACTCCTTCATTTCGAGACCCATCTCTAAAAACCTTTGATCGATATTTTTAATGTTAATCCTCTTTTTGTCGAATTCACACTGTGACAAAAAATCACGGGAAAGTTCTCTCCGACGAGGAGGCCCATAAAGAAAATCTATGATCCCATAGCCAACATCGACGGTGACGTCGGATTTTCCCGGCGATTTGCATCGTTTTTCTTCTATGATGAACGACGTCACGCGAAACCTCGATATCGCCTGAACGTGCGGCACGGTTGCATGTGCATGCACAAACGCATGCACACGTGTCGACCGACGACGACGCGACGGGGAGGACAAAGATACTCGCCATCTGCGCTACGACAGCTGCAATGTTGCGACGGATGTACGTGGGAGGGGGAGGGAGGTAGGGAAGATGGGTGTGTATATGTCTGTCTGCACGTATATATGCGTATTGTACAAGAAAGGGGTGCTGCCGCTCCCCCGTTCATCGTTAATCGACTTTCATTATATTTTTCGCAATTGGCGCACTTCGGGATACTTTATTTAACTTTCAACTGTGCGTCGCACGCCAGTGCAATTTTGCCGGTTTTTTTTTTTTCTGCGTTTTCTCCTCGCAACTTTTGTTCCGATTAGTATCGCGCGGCCATCTGCGAGTATACGCGCGACCGCTCCCCTGACTGACAATTCAACATCCAGCTTAGCGGAATTTATTTTCACAGGGAGAGAGAGAGAGAGAGAGAGAGAGAGAGAGAGAGAGATGACGATTTATTTCTAAATAATGTCAACTTTTTGGAGTGGAAATTAACAATTTGATCATAAAATTGAAAAAAAAAAGAGTTGATTTTGATGTGTTCTTTAAAATCTCGCAATACGTTACGTCTGTTTTTTTATTCCTGTACTAGATTGCACTAGAACTCTTTCTCACTTTCAACAAAGATATCAAGCATATATCTATTTCATTTTAAATCTCAAAAGTGTGTATTACAGAAGCAAAACTCTTATTTTCACGTTTGTGAAAGATATCACAATTTTTTTTAATTAGATCCTAACAGGATGGATACCTTTATTATACATGGAGAGAACGATTTTGCTGAAGTAGAAGATCGCTAGAATGTTAACATTTTTTGATATTCTAGCAATCAATTTGAGTGCTCTACCTAAAAATTTTGATAGTCTAACAAAATTATTCTCAGATCTGTATCTATAGCTACATTTTTAAACAGGTACTTCAGCAAAATCGTTTACTCCGTGTATACGATTATATGTATAACTAAGCCTACAAATTCCCATTGATTCGCAGAGAATGCAATTTCCAGAGAATTCCGGTTGTAAGGGCTAAGAAAGGTCGGTGGAAAAACTAAAATATCTACTGTAACACTTGCCGATCGCGCGCGGTCGAAGAACGCGCCGCGCGAGACAAAGACCTAAGTTGCGCTCAGAACCGAACAGAACGGACCTGTTTCACGACCGGGAGACCTTCGTGCACTCTCTCTCGCTCCATCTCTGTTTCTCACTCTCGCGTCCAGGCCGATGCCAGATCTGGTACCCGGGACGAGTATCGCCGCGGCTGGTCCAGGTCGCCTCGGGAGGAGGCTGCCGCGAGTTGCTCGAGGCGAAATGCGATGAAGGAGAAACCGGCAACGCGCGGGATTATTTAACACTCGAGCTAAACCCGACGGACTAAGGCGAGTTATTCGACGAGCACCTGCGCGAATCATCCGTTCCTTTCTCGTGTCTCCCACGTCATGTGTCTGTCGAAATCATATTGAAAAGATAATAATAATTCGATTTAATAACATCCATAGCCATGAAACTGGCCACAATCATAGTTATTTCTCTGAGGAATGGAATGACTTACGCTGCTTTCCTTTTAGGAGACACGTTCGACATAAATGGTGTTCTGTCTTTGTTATTCATTGATTGTTATTCAAGAAGGATAGAACGACGTTTGAGTCGACTGAAGCTTCTTAAAAGGAAAGCAGCCTTAGAGATCCTCAAGTAAGAGATTGGACACCGTTTAGATAACTTCTGATTCGTCCGCTACATTTTTCAGGAATAAAAAGATAGAATAAAATGCGTCGATATTTTATACTGTCTTATGCAGGTACAATCTGTTTCATTCTATCTTAAGCAGGTATCAAAAAATATAAGCGGACTAAACGTATGATGTCCAATTATTTGAGGATCTCGGGAATGACTGTGATTGGTCAGTTTCGTAACTATCGGATGTTAAACCTGATTATAGGTGCCACGTGAAGGTAATTAGTGTAACACAGTGATCATTTGTCTTTGTTTGATGTTGGCAAACAAGGACGTAATGATTCACTATATTACACTGTGTTATCTGTATCTCTTGCTGGAAATTGAAAATCCACTGCTATCTTACAATTAGAGAGAAACTCATTAATATCTCAGGAAGAGAACTGTAATTTTGTTCGCGCGTTTGTCCTTTTCATCAAGGAGAAGCCGTTCTTGATAAGTGATTTTGCCAAGTATCCTCTCCAATCAATTTCACACTGCGTCACATTTAGAATTTCTCTAATCGCTACCTATACTGCGAAATCATACCAACCGCGAAATTGTCGTTTAATAGGTGATGTGTTTCGGCTCACGATTCAGCTGATTTGATAGAACAATCCTATTACAAGGCTGTAGTGACAACGGACAGCAGCACATCCATAAATCAGCGCCAATTTATCTGAAACCGTCTATCGGGTGTTACGTACTGATAAAACGATATGCCGAGAATTTTTCGTAAAATTTTATCAGGAAAACATCGAGGAGCGACTTAAACCTATATATTTATATATCTCGTATCACATCTCCTCAGAAATAATTTTTAAATATATAAAAATATATATTTTTTTTTTTTTAAATCGAAAACCTAATATTTATTTGTGTACAAATATATGTGTATTAATTACATATAAATACGTAAATAAAAAAGTTTTAAATATATGATGAGATAAAATAAAATATTTGTACATCATTTGATTTCATTCGCCATTATTTAAAAATATGCTCGATCTATTAATACGGCGATACATTTTTGCGTTTAAATACCTGATGCCATAAATTAGAGAATCCTGAATATCCTATTTCTTTAGATTATCTGGGCCCATATTCTGAAACCCAGCCGCCGTTTTTTATAGCTACGTCTTTTTCTCCGCTCTCGTCCGACCGCCCATGCGATCATAAATATTCATCCCGGCAATCCTGAACAAACTTTTACCTCTCTTCCCGCGGTCGGCCTCTCCACACGCATATAAATCGATATTGGCATCTATCGGTACCCTCAACCCTGTCCTTCCCGTGCTCGTTCACTTTTCAACAGCCGGAAATGGGTTATCAATTCGGCTCGCGGCTGCTCCTTTTTTTCCCCCGTTTTCGGCACCCCGTCCCCGTGTTATCTCTCTTTTTTTCTCAACACGCTAGTATATTCCACGCAAATCGACTTCGAGATCGCCAAGCTTATCTCGATTCGTTAGTTTCTTCGACGGCGCGAATAATTAGCGTATACATACGTTATTAACGTGCATAAAAGAATTAATTAATTCTGCTCAGATTTCTCTCTGACAGAATTTTAATTGAGCGAAGCTCGCCTTATTCCAGCCACCCGATATAGCACAGTCAATAACCATTAATAACAATCTGGCTTATATACAAATTTGATAACAATCCGGTATCCGAGTGGACTGCAATTGCGACATAACTAGTTTACTGCATAACGGATCGTCGCGAGTGCTCTACGTTGTTGTCGATGAAAAATGTTAATTAACGTTCGAGTGCATTTTAAATTCGCGCCATAAAAGGTATTTCAAATCGTCCTTATCGGGTTTCACGCTCTAATTACCTCGAACAAAGTTCAAAATTCAAATTAGATCGCCGATGAAAAAAGAGAAAGAATCTCCACGACGTACTCGACTCCTTCAAAAGGACCACTCTAGTAGACATACGTCATGTATACCTATACGTCCGTTTGTGACGACGTTACAATATAACCAGTTTTTCTATCTAACGCAAAGATTTCCTTTACACACAAGTCTGTGCATTGTTTTAGACAGATTATTTCTTGTATAATATAGGCGCTGCATTTATAGTAATATCCACACTCGTTAAAACTTTTAGAGTGAAATCTTATACTCTTAAAAATTGACAATTGACCCACTCCTTTTTAACACTGATCTTAATTGTCATTCTTTGTCACTACTTAGAATTAGATTTCATTCCAGAGATTTTAGAGCGCATAGATAGTACGAATTTCTATTAACAGCATTGCCTCTTCTCTGGTCTCTCATTTTTCAAGCTAATTATAATATAATATATAATTTCACAACGCTATAAATTATAACGTACAGACATGTTCTTCAATCTCGTCCCAGCTTCGATCCACGACCGGTCCAGCGACCGCTCTCTTATCTTGGCTTCTTCCTTTGAGAATGTAACGAGGCGTCCGTCGTCGCTTAGGTTTGTTTTTAGCATTATCGAGCGTGCGCGAGTAGCTCGAGAGCCGTCGCACGAAGAAATTTCATTCCGTACGTAATCTCGGTCACGAACGACCTACATCCGCGCGCGTCAAAGTTGCGGCAACATCCAGATAAGGAAGCGACGCGACGGCGAAGTTCGCTCGCCGCGCGAAACAAGGTGGTTCCCGAACGATCAACGAGTGTATTTCCCGCTAGACGAGGCCGAATTCTCGAAAATCAAGTAACCGGTGAAACGTTTCGCCAGAATGTCGTCATCGTCGTAGCTCCTCGACGAATTCTCGATTCGTCACGAGAGACGACGCGCTCTCGAATAGAATTCCTTATTGAAGTTTAAGATGTTTGCCCCGATTTCAAGGAAATTTAGATTTGGGGCAAGTGCTTTCGCAACGATGAGGGGTTATATATCTGTCTGCTGATGACGACGATCGGAATTGCGAAATTCTTCAGAAATCTTGAATGAGTTTCTTCACAAGAAAAAACGCATTTCGGTTTTTTACGTATTATAAATTTTAATTTCATACATGTTTTTCGTTACAGTGCATATTTTGAAATTAATAAATCACAACTTGTACATATTCATTTGGACGCAATAAAAATTCGCTTTAACATAAGATTCAAGTTTACTATCAAATTTGGCAAAGGCTCGGCATATTTTCTATCCACTGTAACTTAATAATCAAAATTATTAAATAAATTATTAATTGTAATTATTAACTCTCTAATTAGAAAGAGAAGCTTCGCAATTTCGCTTCGTCAGGTTAGTTTGGTTGTTAACTGGAAAAGGCGAAAGTTTCAACGTGATTCAAGCATGCAGAGTTTTGCAAGTAATAACAAAAATATAATTACAGTATCGCATGAATATCACTGCATGTATATGCGCTTGTCTGACATTGACCTTGATTCAATTTGTTATGTCTCGCGGTTAAAGATATCATAATACGATAGGTCGATATGAACGGAAAAACAATTCAATTTTGCAAATTAATAATTTTATAGCATCGCAATAATCGGATATTCGACGAAAAAGAAAATCCTTTGTAGCTCAAGCGAAGAAAAGAAAAAAAAGAAGAAACTCAGTATTTCTTCCAGGCAGAATTTCAGCCTATGTTTCATTCATCATTTTTTAGCGATTCGCGAATCAACCAAAGTAAGCGTGAAGATTTCACGTGTTTCGACAAACAGAGAGAGAGAGAGAGAGAGAGAGGGGGGGGGGGAGAGAGAAATTCGCGTTATCGCGTTGAAGTCGATAAAATTCCGAGTGCTGAAAATAAAGGGGAATCGGAACAGACTTTGACGGGATTCGTCGGGATTTAGTGTCCTAGTTTTCTAGAATTCATGTAAATTTCACTCTTGACGGAGGGCTTTTGCCTCAAAAATTTCCAACGACCATTGTGACGACATGAAGGACTTCCAAAAGCGCATAATACTTACGATAACAACGTTAAATATATTCAAACTATGTTATTTTATAAACATGTTTAATCATTTGGCAATGTTATAACAAATAAAGATTAAAATAGAAATGTTCAATAAATATACAAGTATATAAATGGTAAAACTTGTGATTATTATTTTATATTATTATTATTTCAATATTATTATTTTACATGCTATGGTATTATTTTCAAATATAATCCAGTTATAATTGATCCTTAATTATGTAAAAATACAAAAATATGCAACAACATATGGAGTGCAAAGTGATATTTTTTTTTAATTTGCGGATTTTTGTATCAATATTTGAATACACTTTCAAGAACTTTCAACAATAACCCCAAGCGATAAATTAATTGAGCGTCCCAGTTAGTTGCATATTGTACAATTGTATACTAAACATAGTTACGCTGTTACCAATTCCCTACATGTAAAACGCAACTGTCTAACTGATATTGACGTCAATCAGGAGTCGATAATATTGCCGAACGACACCGTGTAGTTACAGTATGTATATATTTAGTTATTAAGCTCATGTACGTGAATAATAGATATATGCGCGGACGCATATACGCGTCTACGTGAAGCAATGCAATTACCGGCGTGTTTCGCTAATTACATTAGCGTTGCACTCACGTAAGCTGCTTGGCGAAACGTTTAACGATCTCTCTCTTTATTTTTCAGATAAGTGCCATATTTTAGCCGCTGCCTCATTCACCCCTGAATGAACTTTGGACTCGTTCATCTAAAAACTCAGGTAATATTCAGCAGACATGAATAATAGTACATTTCTTCCGCAATGTATTGACTATTTATATAAATTATAATATGATAAAGAAGCATTTCTCGCGACAGATTAATTAAAAAGACTCGTTAAAAAATTTGGTTAGGTTTACTTTCTTATACTTGTAAGTAGTGCTTTATATATATTGAATTATTACGTAACTAATTGATCTTTGCATTTATACACCCTTACAGCAAAATTTAGTATTATTAATTTATCTTTTAATTTTTTTGCGTATACTTTTTTCTAGAATACGAAAAAATTGCTATAAGAGAGAGAAAGAGAAAAGTGTGAAAATGTCAGTTGCAATTTAAAAAACTGAGCAAAAAATTTCCTTATTCCTTGTAGCAGTTCTTTTCGTATTGTAAAAAAAAAAATGATATTATGTAACTATCGTTGAGGTTACAGTTACCTGTAATTTTACAGATCAATACGATATCGACGACATTAAGAAATCATTATCACATCAATCATCATTAGTCATTCATCATTCATATAAATTTTAACAGCTTTGCCTCGTTCGATGCAAAATCTATGTACCATACAACGAATGATATGTTTACGATGCAAACGAAATTCGTCGTTTCGCTAGTAAAATTTAATTTTTTATAATTTTATGCAGATCACCGATATCTGTAATTAGCAACATCCATGTTTTCGCAGTACAAATCCCTCACATTTCTAATCGCGAAATATTTATTTTATAATTTCACGTCCCGATTTGTATGGTTGACAACATCCGATATTTTTCCGATAAAAATATTCGAATCTACCGTGTGGCTTTTCGTAGTGGACGGTAACAAAATCCACGCGTGATATAGTGATTAGTTTTCTATTGATTGCTGAATCAATAGAAATGCAGTCGATGCTGATCACGGAATTTTTAGTTATTCCAAATGCTAGAGCATTCATTACGTCTCAGCACATTTTACACAGTCTGATGCTTTGTAAAAGTTGTTTACGTATACTTGACGATTGATTGTACTTATCGCGCAATGTGGACGTCATGTTTTAATAACTTGAGCATGATGATAAGCTTTACAAATGCATTAGTAAATTAGTCAATATAGTTAAAGTGATAAGATCGTACAAACTGGCTCTTGAAAACGGTCAGCACATAAAAGTCATAATTCAATTTCTTATTAATTAATAAGAAATAAAATTTAATTATTTCCCGGAACTATAATTATCAAAGAATTATTCTAGTCTAGTTCTTTAAAAAAGCAACTTTTGTAATAAAATGAAAAATTAAAACAAGTTCTCACCTGCTTTTTTTTTGCGTAAGAATCGATAATATGTAACATTATCTCAAGACAGAAACTGTTTTGCAATTACTATTATTCAGTTATTACAAAATAAAGGACAAATTGATTTATTAAGCAATTTAATTCGCGTTAAAATGTATGACTCAGAAATATTTCCGTCTCGCTGTCCTTTCTTTTCGTGTGTAATTTATAAATCTATACACTTCCGTCATCATGATGAAATCATAGGTATATACGTATTATCATTTTACAGTATCTTATAGATAGATTACAGGTTTATTATCAGTGCCGGATAGTTCCTTCGAGATAATGGAGTGACCTTCCTCCACCGAGCGTTAAATTCTTAATTGCAAATTACAAATGCATCCGATAGTATCAAGCTCGGTGTATCGACTTTCTCTGCTCTCTGGTGCGATGATGATTCATCGAGTTTGAGTCCCTTATCGGGATAATCGTGATACCGGATTATACAAGGCGTCTCTGGAAATTGTAACTACGGGAAGCCTCGACGACACGATTAAGATAAGGATGAAGCTAAGGGAATACGACAATCATTTCAATAGTTCTCGAGTTAATCAGCTTTCCACAATATCTCGTTATCTCAACGAAATATCTTTACTAAAAGAGAACTGACCTTCCTTTCACAATCAAATAATTGAATATTTTATTCTATAGAAAAAAGAAAGAACTTGAAATAATTGTGATCACAAACGTAATTACTTCTTCTTTATTTACTCTATTTCTTCTATTTTACTACCTTTTCCATGTAAGATAGGCAAGATTAGTTTAGTGGCGGGAAAAAAGGTTCGAGATATCGAGGGCGAGGGTGCGATCGAACCGACCACTAGGTTCTTTCAGGCGCGCATGCCGTCTCTAAACTATACGGGATGTCCTTGTTGCTATGGCAACCCTAGCGCAAGGCGGGACACGTAGGATCCGCCAGTGAGGCGGAGACAGAGAGGGATACGGCAGAGGGTGCGTGAGCGTGTCTGGACCACCCTAATCCTCATCACCGTCATTTGTTATGACTCGGGAAAGACGGGGATTCGCCAAATACTCCAATTCTTCTCACCCTCTCTTTATATCGTCTCTCATATATCTTATACACCCGGTAATAATAATATCTGCACATAAATAACGCAATAGTTATAGTATAACAAATATATTATATTATTATACATGCGTATAAAATCTTAAAAATACAGAAGTGAAATTTTTGTCTCGTTGTTTTCGAGAACATTTTTATTTGTTCAACATTTTTGAAAATAGTAATTTCAAGTTGAACTATTCTTTTCTGAAGGTCAAGGTATTAGAGAGAAACACACGTTAGACGCTCTGCGTTGCTGATTGTAAGAGTAATATGGGAACATTGCGCGGGATGAAAGGAGCTCGCCTAGGATCCTCCTTCCCGCTTTTCCACCCCATCCACCCTCCTCTCTCATCCTTTCCTCATCCTGTCGGGTTCTGCCCTTGACGGTTTCGACAGAAGGCTCGTCGATCTTCACCTCGTAATTAGTCGACCCACTTTGCGACGCGCGGAATCTCGTCGTCGTCGTTGTCATCATCGTCGCCGGTCGACGCCTTCCCTTTCGTCCTCCCCCACCTCCCTTTCGTCATTTCCTCCTCTTTTCGATTCATCGAGTGGAACGTTCGCTCACTCGTCCCTGCCTGCCCGCCTGCCTGCCACTCGACACGCTCGATAGCCGGGTTAATGGAATCATACTCGAGCTTCGCTCTTTTTTTCTCTCTGTCTCAGGCTTCTCTCTCTCTCTCTCTCTCTCTCTCTCTCTCTCTCTCTCTCTCTCTCTCTCTTTCTTTCTCTATCGCTTTCGCTCGCCGTCCGGAAGAGGCGAAGACAAAGAAAGGCGCACCAGATTGCACAGGATGCAGATCTTTAAACTACGGAATCTCCGAATCTTAGTCTTAGGTATCTCTTATTTCCTCAAATTTTTTGCAACAAATAAAAAATCGATATTTATAATATTCAAATATCTAATTGTTATATATAGGCATATATGGTATAACAGGTTTATTTAGTGTTAGAAAATAATTAAGTAATAGACAGAAACTAAGTATAGACTGTTAATAAAAAAAAATACTAAATTGATTTAGTCAACATGAAAACATAACCACGTAAAACTGTTACTAACAAGAACATATTTAATTTATACTCTGGAATAAATTATATATCCTGTTTTTCTTCGTCCTTTCGCTACTTTTACTTCTTGTTACCTTATCGATTACTCCATTACGCCCCAAGAAAATTTATAGCTTTCTAAATTAATGTGTGTTAATTATTTTTATTATATACATAATCTTACGAATCCTCTTTCTATCTTCGATTAATTTCTTACTAATATGGATTTTAATTTTCGACTTTTCTCTTCTCTTTCTCACGGTATGTCCGGTGCAGCGTCACCCTGGGGACGCTCCCTTCGTCCATCATCTTTTCCCTCTTGCTCGTTCCCCTCCGATACATTATATGTAGCGCACGCACTGCACGCATCTGTGCACGTGCGCCACGACTCGGCGCAGGATATGCTAATTGCGTGCTGTGCAGCCTGGATAATGCATCGCTTGTGGATGGACGTGCGCGCGTGTGTGCACACCCGTTATATCACGTACTTGCCTTGGTCGCAATAGTGATGGGTTCCGAGCAGACGTAATTAGCGACACACAGTTTCATTTAGACAAATGAAGTCGAAAGTCTTACTAACGATTTCTGTGACAATCTCCGATGACATAGATATGTATAACAATAATTTAGAAGCATCGAGTAAATATATCGATCTGAAAAATCGAATTTTATCAATATCTGAAATCTATGCATCTCATCGATTTTTTCCAACAATCTATTATATTTCGTAATCGTCCTCGAAAAATGCAGAGAAGTAATTATTGATTTGCTTGTTGCGTCTTCTCTCTCTCTCTCCCCCTCTCGTGTTCTGTTGCTCGTTTCTGTATTTTATTTCTTCTGTCAGTTTTCCTGCAAAGCGTGCACAAGCGCCCGTTTCATTTTGAACGCGGAAAGTGCGGAAAACCGCGGCCGAGAGTGATGAGCGGACCTCGACGTCGACGTCGACGTCGAGGCGAGGAAAAATGGTATAGTCGGCCGCGTAGCGATTCGCATAACTGCATTAATCTCCTCGGCGGCTCCTCGGGGCTTCTCGGATTTGCGTTTACGTCATCGTCGACGCTCCGGTTACGTCGGCAACGTGACAGTCTGACCTTAAAGGCAGTCTCGTATCCCCGAAGAGTCCGCACGCTTTATCACGCGACTGCATATGGCTTGGCGAACGAAATGATGCGGTCATCATGCAACTGTATATGTAGATATGTATGTAATATTGCACGGTTACGAGAAATTCACATATGACGTCTCCACGAGAGATATCCCTCTTTTAGGAATCTCTAGCCATTCTTAATAAAAAAAAAATATTCTCGTGAAAAATAAAAAATAATTTTGGTTATATCGTCTCAAGTGGAATAATATATAAAGATCATTTCCGTTACATATATCTAAAGAATGTAGTTTCTTAAACATACACGTGCTTTAAAAATAAAGAAAGATAATTCGAGATAATAAGAATTTTCTAATAAGTCATCAAAACAACAGCATAGTGAAAGAATGATTTTACTGAAACTTAGTTATAAATACAGATTACAGTCTAAAACTTTAGTTACAAATACAGATTTGAAAATAATTTTGTTAAACCATCAAAATAATTACGTAGAAATGTCTCTATGATGAGCAATAAGTCTGTTCGTGTTGTTTGCACTTTTTGCAATCATCATCTTCGCTTTCTCTCTCTCTCTTCAACGCCCAAATATACTTATCTCATTTCAAATGCAAAAAATTTCGAGGATTTTGAACAACGCTAACAAAACTGCAAAAAGTTCCTAACAACCAGTTCGAGCGTCCTACATAATTATCTTAATGATCCAACAAAATCACAACATTTTTCAAGTCTGCATTTAGCTAAATTTTTAGATACTTCAGCAAAAACTTTTCTGCGTAGTAATAATGATCGCCATGAGAATGTCGCTTTATCATTATAAGCAACGAATGACGACGAATACGTCCAACTGAATGGATACAAATGCGATATAAATCACCAAATGTAACCTAAATCCCTGTCTCGAATCCTGGTATAAATCCACGGCGTGTAACACGCCGCTATAATAACTCGGGGGATTACATTTCTGGTTCTCCGCGCAACGACGCATACGCACGCATGCAGAAATGCGTTTCAGGGAAACGGCCGACTCGCGAATCGGCTCGTTTGGTCAGCCGATCACGAACGCGAAATCACCGAGGTCATGAAAAGGGCCTGGGGGAGGCGACCTCACCTATACTCGTCGAGGACCTCAGTGTCGGATTACCGCTACGATCGCAGCCACCAAATGCGATTCTATCGACGCGCGGATGATTTATTAATTCTTCAGAAGTGCGCACGCCCCTCTCACCGGGATTCTGGGCTCGGTTCTCTTACTTTGTGTTCCAGCGGAACCCAGAATTTTCACGCGCCGTTACTTCCGCCTTGATATCTATAACAGCTCTTCAAAAATTCTATATACTGAAAATTAAATCACGTACGTAAAGGGACACGTATATACACTTAAAAAATCATTAAATTTTAATACATAATAAATAGTACTAAATAAACTTTGACTTATAGTAAATAAATATTTACTCAATAAAAAATGGTAGTTAAATCAAACTAATGGTTTTTGTACATCAAATAAATATATGTATGGATTTAATAAATATTTACTTAGAAATATTCAAATAGATATCTATTTATTAAAATTTAGTATTTTTTCAGTGTATAGATTAAACGGTCGTGATGGAGTAAGTATCGTATACCTAACTGTACAAGTGTATTTTACTTTTGTGGTGATGTATATAGTACCTTTTGTAAATGTTCTCCCATTGTGCACTTGATACAATAAATATCTTATTAATCCTTGTAACGGTACAATACGGCAGACCGTGAATGTCGAGCCTATCCAATCGAGCCTACAGATCGATGGTTCTCTCGTAATAATGAAGGAATTAAAATCACAGATCCCGGGAGAAATTGCGTATAGAGATAGACGGATCCAATGTGCTGGCGCTGAATAAAATAATCGGGCTACGATATCCGCAAATTAGATAGAATCAACCGAGATTTGCAGCGCGTCTGGTCGATTGCGTCGAAATTCGAGGTGTTTTAAACGTGCAGTTTATAAGATCCGCGAACAAATAAGAGTCCGCTATTAATGTTAATTATGTATTTTATGACAGGTGGACTGCATTCACGACATAAAATGTTTTAATTATTACGTAGACATAACGTGCACCTGCAACATGACATTTAATTGCGATGTGAACGGTTTATTGTTCATTGAATGTATTTTAGATATATTTTTCTATATATATATATTATACATATTATATATTTTTATTTATTTAAGTAAATATCACATTTAACATATAAATGCAATATATTATACAAATATAATATAATGTAATCTGAACAAGTTGCTATATGTATTTGAAACTGAAATTATATGTTAATTATATATATTTATTGCATATTGCATAATGTACATTTATAAAATGGATCTGCCGATTACTCAAATATCCACGTTAATACGCACTGACATACATTAAAATGAATAACAATAACTATTATTAAAATAGGCATCATTCTATCATAATTGCCCTGTTTATGATAATAAATATTCACTTGATATAAATCATTCAATATATGTTGGTCTGCCAAGATATCAAGTTTTAATTTTTATGTCTCGAATTTATTTTTTATCACGCGCAAAGAAAATCTCTTCTAAAAGTTCTATTCTCAATACTGAATATTTAGAAGATTTTCATTATTCACGTGAAATATCCAGAAAATCTCGGCTATAAAATCGCAAATGTATTCATGCTATTTATACATATTTTACATTTAGCGCAAAATTGTATCACGATTAAAAAAAAAATGTGTTTATTTTTATCTAAAATAAAAAAAAATTAGAATATTATCAACCTTTGTTTAATTGTAAATCAGAGAGAGAGAGAGGGGGGGGGAGAGAGAGAAAGAGAAAGAATGTTAGAAATGACTCTCGGAAATAATTACATTTATTATAAAAAAGTACGCGAATAATGTAGGGTTAAGGAATGCTTTCTTCATTTTCTGCATTCTTGAAGCAACCTCAATTTTGATTGTTGAAATTACACGCGCGCGGTGAGAAAACACAAATAATAAATACATGTATATAAATTGTGTAAAAAAAAAAATACCTCAATACAACCTTTGGCGGTTAAAATCGCAATTACGTATATCTATTATAGTTTAGATACCGATGGCCGCAGTTGAAACAATTTTACAAACGTGCTATTTTAATCATCAATGTTAATCCCTCGCGGATTAATTAAACATGCGAACAGTGGTACGATGAGGGCTCGTGGCGTGCGCACGTGCGTGCGTATGTACGCGTGTATGCGTACGTTCGGTATGTTAATCTAATCGATGTTAAGCCGAGGATATAACGTTATATGCTCGCTAGACGTATATGAGCCCCCACAGCCGTTGATCGGCCGTTTGATGACGTGTGAGTACAACCGATGTCCAAACTGTTTCGCGACGCGCATTCTATCGATCGTGAGAGATAGTGGATACACGTGTACGTAAACGCACGCACACGCCCTGAGGACATGTGAGACGCGCATATTTGTATACATTCAATATTTTATTCTTGCGTACGTACATCAAAACACGAACGAGTTCTCTAAACCGCGATCGAAATATTTAAAAATCTCAAGAGAATTGATTTTAATCTGAAGAATGATGAGATTCACTTTTGTATTAATTCTTTTTCTCTCTAAAATTAGAATCATGAATATCTTTGTTTAAAACAAAGTCATGATTAAAATCAGCGCAAAAACACCATTTTTCCCCGATTTCATTGGAAATTTTAAAGTCTTTTGTTACAAATTTTTATACAGGAAGCACAAATTTTAAGTATAAATATAATGCTTTTAAATTGTTTTATTTGTAATAATTTTTCTTGTTAATAATTTTGGGGAGACTCTCTATCTATTATTTAGCAGTCATTATTAATTATTTCTCATTTAACTAATTTGCGAGATATTGTAGCAGCTAAAAAATGTTTACTGCAATCGAGATTAATGGGCCGATTGCGTTTTCGATTTCGTTTTTTCTTTTTTCATCAGAGAGAGAGATTTCAATTTTTCTTTCGCGTTTTGTTGGAGCTGAGGAAGATTAATCGTTACGGAAGATTTTCAAGTAACGCTTCAGCCGACAATTCGCAGCAGACGTAAACGTAACGCGACGTTCTAACGCGAGGAAAGGCTTAAAAAAGGAATTCTTTCTGACGATCGAGAACGTCGACATAACGTGCGCGAGTTCCTTTCACGAAACTTCACTCATAAATCATCCGTTCCGGCTTGTCGAGTTACCTGACACGTTTGTACAACCTTGTTTATCGTCTGCGTATACCCAAACGTGCAAACTCACCCCCGCCTGCATCGGCTCGCTAACCTCCCGGGTTCCCCTCCCGCGCGACCCTTCCCGTTGCATTATCCGAATGGGGTGGTATTGTCTAAATAGCAGTCTCTTGTCGCCGCAACCAGCTAGCCGCGAAAACATTAATTGGAGCTTTACTCCAACCAGCCGGTCCCGATTAGTACCGAATAATTAATACGATATATACTAATTAATGCAATTGAAAGTCATATCACCGCGCTAATCATTATCATTCGTCACGTTACACCCGCGGGTGTTTGATCTCCAGTCCAATTTTTGGAACCATAGGTTACATATTATATATAATAAAATTATAATTTAAATCGCGTTTATGTGAATTATACATTTATATTTAAATTGTAATAAAAATACTAAAAATAGTATATTTATTTAAATTTAGATATCAAAATTATGACACTATAAAACTGCAAAATATTATAAAATAATGCAATTAAAAGATCACATATTAATAAAAGCATAAAATTAGAGGAGCAAGTTAGAGAATAGTTCTTGTTTAGATAAATCTTCTATAGTAAAAAATTCTATAGATTATTCAAAGGAAGGTAACTTTCACTTTTTCGTACGGGGATCGTTTTATTTTTATATTTTTCTTATGTATTTTTCTTTAAGAAAACCGAAAGTTATTATAAAAATGCTACAAAAATTGGACCGGAATTGAAATAAAATTAATTAAAAAATCCTTATTCACATTATTACGAAATCGCTGTCAATTATGCTTCAATCATTTAAAAACTAATACAAAATTGGATTAATAACTCTGAATCAGTTTTTAAATGTTGAAAAGTAACTGACAGCAATTTCATAACGATGAGAATGAAGATTTTATTCATTTTATTTTACTGTATCAATTTTTCCATTGGCACTTCATTGTGAAAATTTTGATATAATTAAGAGAGTTCGTCCTCAAAGAGTTTTAGAATTTCTGATAGATTTAAAAAAATTTTGACGATTGAATGCAAAAAAATAATTTGATAAAGTATGAGAGTCAACTTCAAAGAAGTAATTTTTCCTTGAGTTTAGCGTCACTGTTATGATCATCTTCGACTTTCGCGTGAAGAAAAATATATAATAAAATATAGAAATAAAACAACACATAAAAAAAAGTAGAAATAAAACGTAATTTCTGAACGATTACGACAAAAGTTATAACCTCCTTTGTGTGAAGAAAGGATTACAACGTATGCATCTACTTTGTCCTATTTTTCCGGATCGATCGCATTATCGCAAAAGTCGTGTCGCGCAGGTAAAGAGGATTCATAAATGCGCGCACTAATTACTTCTATTGATATACAACATAACGAGGCCTTATGTAAGTAACCGGTGTGGTCACTTCTGCAACACCTCAGATGCATCTGGCGTGTAGCAAGAAATGTCCGCTCGTTTTAAACGTTCTATCTTCGTTAATCAATAAGTCCGACAATGTTATACCTAGCGAGAACACATCCATCTTTCGCTGTCTGGATTTGCAATCTTTTAATTTAACGTTAAAATCCGTTTAATTTAATAAAAAAAATTCATAAAAATTATGCCTATAGCTCTCTAAAATCCTTTCCTTTCTACATCACAGAAAGATTCAATATGACTATACTTATTTATACGAATATTAACGAATATTAACCGATTTTATTTAAAACTGTAAGTTCAACTTCTCCAAGCCATAACTCAAGACTGATCAATTCAAGGATCACAAATATGGCATTGTTTCCATATATTTCTAAAAGTATATTAATTTTCTTCTTTCTATCGCTTTTGCAATTCTTATATAAATTCTTGAACGTTTTTGTTCTTATTTAGGAGAAGGCCCCTTTCTAACTTTCTTTCCCTCCTGCCTGCGACAATGATGGGTGTTCCGAATGCGTCACGTTAGAAAGGGACATCTTTTCTCGTATTGTAGCTCGTCGCTGGAACCACTCTGAAACAGCCTGTAGAGCGTTGAGCGTGCACACGACAACGCCAGGAGGGTCGTTTCGAAATAGCGGCCAATCGGAGCTCACCGCTTTGGCTCATTCAGTCTATGGTCCAGGTCATCGTTTGCCCGGAGCTTTTATGGTCCCCCCTTGCACGACGAACCGTTGAGGGGAACCTCTATAGTAACACTTATCTCGCAGGATAAATAAGCGGATATCGCGACGATATCGGCGTCTCAAGTGCGATAAATGGGTTCAATCGAGAATTCATTTCAATTTATTCATCATGAAAAATTAATTAACAGGACATAGTTAAACGATATATTCCGTAAACGTTGCGAAAGACAGGCACGCGATTGAACTTGACTCAGAAAGATTGATCCAAGGTTAACAGGAGGAAAACGTTATTCCAGGAGATAAACAAGAACTTCGCTCTTTGCATGCGAACTTATTCAAATTCAAAACATTTCGAAATTTCTTCAACTTGCAGCAGATCGATTTTTTCTTATATAGAATTCGTTCGTCTTAACAATAATTGCAAAATTTAGTAGTTTATCAAGAGCTTTGTTCGAGTAGTACCTTCTTCTCGCGGAATCTCTGCGTTCACGACGGTCGTAATGCTGTTATAAAAACGAAAACGTTATTTCGAAAGAGAGTTGCGACAAAAACGTTTTATCAGTAATCCGTGCAGTATAGTAGCACACCCGGTTCATGTACGTTAGTATCAACGTTTACGAGGGAAATTGCGAAAACCTTCCTTTACCGTCCCGTTCTAACGTTCTCGTGAATCGTTGAATATGTAAAACCACGAAAATCTCTCTCTTTTTCTTGTTCTCCGCGGATATAAGTTCTATCTTTCCATAAAAGACATTACTAACGTTATTTCCCAGCATGAGTGGTTTCTGCAACGATCAAAATAAAAAAAAAATCGATTTATTTATAAGCGAATTGACTTTTTGATTTATATTTTAACTAATTTGAAAAATATAGATTTTCTAATATTGCAAATAAAAAGTTGTACATATAATAATTACGCGATTTCCACAACTCCAATGCCGATTTTGCATAACATTTTGTGTAACCTTCGTTTGTCGTGCGACAGGGAAACAAATTGCATGATCTGACAGAGAGGTAGCATAATCTCAAGGCGATTCTCTCGATTATGCGTGCGATTGCGAAAGCAATTCCCGCGCGAGAATTTGTTAACACACATTCGCGACAAATCAAAATTTTGCCTAAAAAAGCCTGATTAGTTGTCAAAATTTCCCGTGGAAAATTAACTGCTGTTTTGCGATTAACTCTACTAATTGCGTATATAACAACTACTGTATTAATCATATAAATGCATCAAATATTAGGTATACATAGCAAATATTAGTCGTATAACTAAAAATATTAGTCACGTACAAATATTAGTCCTTCGATTTATTCAAATATTAACCATATAAATCAATTGCTTCTTTATTTTAAAAATGTCAAACTCAAAAAATTAAGTTTCTTAGAAAAGAAAAAACTGTTCTTCAATAAATTTGTGAACAAAAAAATATTACCTCTAATCAAATAATGTAAATAAAAAGAATTCTTTAAACGATTAACATTAAAAATCTATTCTATTTATATTACATTTTTAATATGATGTCATTTTTTCATAATTCTTGGAAAAAGTTATCTTCTTTGAGTTGTAACAATTTTCTGTGAAGTTAATTCACTTTTAATAATTGATAGAATAATAACCTAATTATTATAATATAATTCATAACGCGAAAATCACGTTTTACAAATAATTACTTTCAAAATAAAAAAAACGACATGTTAGACATTTATGTTGATAATTTATTAATCTGTAATATAATCTAATACAAATCACGCACGGATATGAATGAATTCCTATAGGAATTTGTGTATACACATGTAAGATATTGGGGTGAACGTCCTCGTTCGAGAGGCAAGGTTTTTCCGATCGTAATCGACCGGCATGATAGTTCAAGATGATCCTCCAGCACCAGCTGGTGATCGTCAGGTTTCAGCAGATGTTCTCACCCTTACGGCCCACATGTTGGGCCCACCCTCGCACTTCTCGAGTTCCGAGAATGGAACCGGCTTGCTACCTGTGTGCTACCTATGGCCTGATAATACTCCGCTCCCGTTTTTCTCTTACCACAATGGTATTCAAGGAATTAGTGTTAAGGAGAAAATCTTGAAGGGGAAAATCTTTACACCGGTAAATCTTGTAAAAAGAATTTTTTATAATTTGTTATGTATATCATTTAAATACTTCCTATCCTTCGGTCTCACTCTCTTTGTGTCACGAACTCTTTTGTCTTTCTTTCGAATCGCAAGTTTTTCGAATAAAATATAACTTCGTATTAATAAATATATGATCGTGGCCGGCGGCATGATAAAACGCGGGCGAGCCTTTTCCTCGTAAAATACTAACGTGAAGTTATACGACCGCGACCGTTTATCACGGTGGGATATAATCTTTCGCTGCTTTTCCGGAAGTTGCTGAAATATAAAAAGGATAAATAATGCTTCAAGTAGACCGGATATTCTAATGTTCGAAAGTAGAGATTAACATTCCCGATCTTTAACGATTTTTTTAACATTCTCTCTTTTTCTTTAAACAATTTTCTAAATTTTTTGCCTCACAAAATACACAATACATTTCATCCTTGAGACTTAATTTTTTATTAAAATTGATTACTAACAGAAATTTATTTATTTAATTCCTTCGTATTATTTAATTTTGGAAATATAATTTAATTTTATAAACGCAACTGTTTTATAGTTCTTTCAGATATGATTTTTTCGATTCAAAAACAAACAAAATTATTTTATCTTTTTTAACATTTTCCCTCCTACCTCATAAATTTAATTATTTTATTGTCGGTCGGAGTGCATGATGCATTTGAAGGTTGAACAAACACGTCGGGTATTTCATACCGTTAATATTCACCGGTGTGCAACATCCGCACTACAAATCCTCTTTGATCCCGACACCGAATCGAAATTTCGTTTCGTGGCCATCTGTATCGAATACCAGCGAGTATCGAAAGACTCGCCCCCTTTCTCTGTCCCCGATTCTCCGTCCTCGAAAGAGGGGTCGCTTTCAGTACGGAGAATATTACTACCGCCGTGAAAATCACAAGGGGGAAGCGGGGGGGCACAAAGAGCGAGGAACTCTTTGTGCACGCGTAAGTGTATTAAGGGTGAGAACGTAATATACCGGGTGCACAAAACAGCCGCGAACGGCGGTCGTGCGTGAGAGAACGGCGAGGGGGAGGCGGTAGGTGCGAGGTGGGGCGGATTACATTACGACGGTGCGGCTCTCTCTTTCGCAGGGATGAAGACCCGAGTTCGATCGTGGAGTTTAGGGTTGCCGGGTTTCCGCGCACCGCGATACAATTTGCCATGAAACGAACAATAAGCCCGATTAACATTGACAATGCGAGATAGAGGTAGACAAAACAGTCGAGTGACAACAGCGATAAATTTCGCCTGCGGCTCAGCCCGAGCTGGATTCGGAGTTCATTTTCATTAATTAGATGAGATAGCTCATCTCCGATGCGAAAATTAAATTACAAATCGCGCGTAAACTTCAAATTTCATTATCTTCGCGATGCTTAAATTATATACACGGAGAGAAAACGAAATAGTTTTGGCAGCTATAAATTGGCAACTTTGAAATTTAAGTACCTGAAACTAATTTTACAAAGTAATAAGGAATAAAGTAATATTGAATAAAAATATAGTTATAGCAATATTTGTGAACTATTAATTGATAGTGAAATAACGACTCAGTTATATGAACATAATCTTATAGTTATACAGATCATACAAATATTACATTTTTTCTAGTTCAGATTTTTTTTACTTCTTTTTATTTTTTTTTTTTTTTATGAAACAATATCATAATAATCATTATTGGGGTAATTTTAAACAATTTCTTTAGATTACAAGAATAACGCATCCAATGGAAATTACACCTTCTGAATGATATTTTTACATTGTGTGGGAGTTCGACTCTCAAATTGCTGGAGAATCGAGATAAAGTTACTTGCAAATCTTGAATCGAAATTGTATTTACTTCTCGCATTTTTCTTCCGTTTCCTAACGTTTCAAGACTACAATCGCATTGCTCGCTATAATTTAACTTTTGTGTAGCTCTTGTTGAATGCACGCCGGGATAGCCATTATTCGCACTTTCGTCCGATAGCGTGTCACATCGAGACAATTCCGAATAAACGGTAATTGAACGTGCGTCTTCATTAAGATCCGGTCAATGCTGGTCAGGTATCAAGAGGAGCCCGACGGTTTCCTCTCTTCGGTAACCATAAACAGCCGCACCCACATACACCCGCACCTCCCTTACTCCATGTTGGTTGCAGCGCAGCGTATCCCGCCTTCCGCCGCGGGTGCAATGCATCTCGGTTGGCACAGCACGTGAAACAAGCCAGCATTCTGATATCACTCTGATTTATATACGCATTACCATTCGGACCGGACTATACGCTACATCGTTATTATGCACCGCGCCGCACATCGGGTAGTCGAAAAGTATAGATCTAATTATTGCGAGCGGTGTTGTTTTTTGCGTAGTTTAAGGTTGCATACATGTGCATATAAAAATGAATCGACAGAGAGGTTGATTTATCTATAGTCTAGATCTAAGTCTCATATCACTCTTACCGATTCTGCAGGCCATCTCGACTGCCAACTTTGACTACCAAGCCATAGTGGACCTATTCACAGTGGACTAATTATAATGGAACAATCACAATTCATAATGGGTCAATCACAAAGAGGTTTAACTTATGAATTATCATGAGTTATCATGGTGTTTAGAGTCCGTAGTCTGATATACGCTTAAAGCATTGACACTGACTCCAGTTTCTGGAAACTCTAACTGCTGATCTAAGTAGAACAATCACAATGAGCATCAATAACTGGGCAGTTTGTGTTTAGAGGACTTGCATATACTGTTTATACGCAAATTGACCAATCCAGTATCGATACCTTATTGTGATTGGTTCACTTGAGTCAACAGTGTCAGATAGCATTTTCGAGAGGGTTTGAACCCAATCCAGGTCGAATTAATGACGTCATGCTCTACTTTGGCTTATAATTGGATGAGATTATAGTACTTTCGGGTTAACCGCTCTGGGTTGAGTTCAAATCCACTGCACTCAAAAACGCTAAGAGTCAGCAGTCGGGTCAGTCTGCAGAATAGGTAGTCTAATACAAGCTTAACAATAAGTACGATAGAATTGAATCAGTTAAACCGATTATATCGATAATGCAATTATTAGACAAATGCAAAAACTATTACTATACATATTGATTAAATACGTCACTCTTTCTTATAATTAATTTAGAAAAATCGAAATGTATCAAAGATTCCCTCAGATATCTCTTCCACTCAAGGAATATACAAATTTCCAGATCGCTCACGTTTCACATCAAGCGGCGTAATTTTTCTAGCCGGGGGCGTCTCGAATCATCCCAGTTCCTTCCCTCAATCTCCCATGTCATCCCAACGAAATAATTTCAAGTGACGGTGGCGCAGGTGACGTCGAAGAAATTGATTCCGACTTTAGACGCCTAGAAAGAGAAGGTTGGAAAAGGTGGCTCCTATCTCTCTTGCCTCTCTCTTCGCGCCCTCCCCCACCTATCGCCACCCTCTTAATATATACTCTAAGTCCAGAAATAAACGCGGCGACGCAAACAGTGTCGCATGCATACACATGAAATCATTGGAGATCTACTTTTTTAATCTTCATTTATAAATCTTTTATTTATAAATAGGAGAAATTTATGTAATATAAATTAAAAATAATAAAATTAATTATGCGTATAGCACTGATAACTATAATTTAGAAAAGTTAGAAATGAAAATATTTTTGCGCCATTTTTCGTAATACTAGTAAATTCATTAATTTTCAAAATTTTATTTAGAGATACTGTTTTTTTTTTGTTTAATTTTGATATGTTTATAACAATAAAGAAAATGGATAAAAAAATATGAAATATGAAGTGTAAAGTAACATTGAAGTTCATATATCGATGTCATCATTTTTACGTTATTTCGAATTATATGCTAAGACGGGCACAGGAATGCAATGAACTGGCATTAAATAAATTTCTTCTCAGAGTGAACTTTTCATCCGCTACTCCCGCGCTTACGGTCGAGTAAAAAATGTGCAGTGTTTCGAAGTTAATGAAGCCGCGGCTTAAGTTCAGGACGATATTAAATGCCAGCCGGTGGTTGTGCGCGAGTAGAATTAATAGCCGCGCGTGTAAACGGCGAATTAGTGCAGCGACGACCGGAAAAAAAGTAGCGATAAAGGAAAAAAAGTAGTACAGGCAAGGCCAGCACGAATAACTAACGACAAAATGAGTAAGCACTTTGCACGAATATTATAGTGGTGACAACTAACAATGAGAACAGCTTATTACATTGTTATAACAGTTTTACAATCATTTTATACGATAGTAATAAAATCGTCACGCTTCTGTTTCAGAAGAATATTTTACAAACATTTTTTTTTGTATAGAATGTTTTCTCAATTTAATCGCGACCTCCAATTTATTACAATTTTTACTTTGTGCCTAGCGACTTTCGATTAACATTTTTATTTTCTAATATTTTATTTTATATATCTATATAAGATATTCCTCAATATGTCTTGAGATTTCCATCTTATGTGTTCCTAGACTCTTTCAAAATTGTATCTTACACAAGACTGTTCCCTTTTGTCGCGTTTCACTTTCACGTAAGTTTTCGAACCGTTTATGGGACGGTTAGAAGCAAGAGAAATGTTCACGAGCGTTCGATCGTGAAATTGCAACGTTAACTCACGCGTTTTGATTGATAATGTACGCACATCGGTCATCTCAAAGCCCAGTTTACCCAATCAGCCGAGAACAGTTGCCTGGATTGCCTCAAAGACATCCTTCGCTCGCGGCTCGGCCGCGGAATATCCTGTATAGCGTCTATAGTTCTATAGATACATGTTGATATTAGGTCTGCGGCACACGTCTATGAGACCGCGGTATGTGTGTGTGTGTGTGTGTGTATATATATGCATATATGCATGCATATATATATAGCGCCGGCGCGGGACCTTTGATTAGCAATTAGGTGCATTATGCACCCACGATTATCGAGCCGTCGCAGATCAGACTGCGGTCTAAGCAGAAGGGAGGGGCAGAAGGGAGGCAAGATGCAGACAGACAGACAGATAGGTATGTTCCGTAGTTCCTGGACCTGACGTAGAGTCAGAACATATCAAGAAGATCAAATACAATGAGTCTAGTCTGTGTTGGGATGCAGCCACAACAGAAGGAATTAAGAATGAGAGATAAGAAATTTCAACCTATTAGAAACTATATGTATTCCGATGTATCCGGTATAGGATGGTTGAAATTTCTTATTTCTAATTCATTATTCCTTGTGTTGTAGTTGCACCTTTATACACGTGCTTTCTAGATACAAACATTGTCTTTCTCTCGCTCGACTTTCCAGCAAAAATACAAGTCTGCGCGCAAGCTGATCTTTTTACTGTGTCAATACAGCTTTCTATTAGCTGTTATCTTTCTTATAGCTGTTAATTCTATTAATTGCATAGATCTGAAGGGAAACAAAAAATTTGCGGCATTGAAAAATATAGGAAAGCTGTAGTTTTGGTTTATGCAAAAATTTTATAGTTTCTCGAAACATGTATGATAATTGATACAGGATACAGCGAGCATACAAATTTCATTGCAACGCGATACAGTTGATTTCATTGGGAAAATCCATCGAAAGGGACAAAGGGCACCGTTTTGCATTACCTTCTCAACATTAGCGCGTATGTGCCGTATAGCTAATATATAATTAAATTAGATAGTCAACCAGTTGTTTCCAACGTAAATCAATACTTGGTTACTCGATGGCGTAACTATTTTGTAATTTGGCGACTCTCTCTTTTCATCCATTATAGCAATAATTTGGTTCCGGCGTGTGCTCTAGAGTGGGGGGGAGGGGGGAGGGGGTGTCGGCGACCGCAGCAGCGATGGGGCGTCGGGGCGCTCCAGTGACGTCACTGGATGGCACGGCTGTTGGAAGGGGCGGGGCCCCTGGAATCGATGAGCGTCGCGACGCCGGGGGCGGCGTCGTCGACGGCGAGGGTAACGAGCCACTGCCGACGTCGACGTCGACCGCGATGTTTCGATCCGAAGGAAACGCGAAATCATAAAGCATCAACAGTTTCGTTCATTAAATATATAGAATGCGTCGAGAATGCAGAAGCTTTTGTATAGGTACAAATATAATTTTACAATATATATATTTCTTTATTTATTAATTATTATTATCGCTGTATATTTAAAAAAATTATAATTTTACATGTAATTTTAGGGAATGTACTTATTTTTATATATAAAAAAAATTGTAATGCAGATACTTTACGTTTTGATGATTTCAACAAATACATTCAAATATATAAATTAACAAATGCAGCTTTCATTTCAGAAACCTGATCGAGAGTGAAAAAGGACGGCTGCATTACTCTCGTTTCTCACGATTTCGAGATTAGACTAGAGACCGACCGTAAAATAGAGAGAGAGAGAGAGGAGAAAGGCGGAATAGAGACGGAAAAGAGCCCCGCGGTGCAGCGACCTTCTTTTCTGTTCATTGAAAATCGACGTGTGAACATGAAAATGGTCTACTTCGTGAAAAATATTAAATATTTAACGGTAACGTTTTAAAATTAAGGAAACAATAAGAATCTGACACTGTAAAAGAAAAAACAAAATTTGCAAGCAAGTTTAGTAATCGTAGAGAAAAAAACTTCGACATCATTATATCTTGTTTCTGTTTTAAAAATCTAAAAAGTAAAAAATTAATGATAAATAAGGATATATATAAATTTTTAATTTTTCAATAATTCCGAGCTAAACTAAAGTTTGACTAAAATCAGTAAAAGGTACAATGAATATGATAAAAATGTGATAAACAATATAATAATAATATGATAAGAATACTTAAAAAAAAAATACGAAATCTTTATTGCTGTAATATATTTCTCCTTGAAGTATATTTCACAAAGTAGAAAGTGATTATAGTAATATACTATGAAAAATAATTTGGGTTATGAAAGCCGAAAGATATACACTTTGACCGTGAAGAATGAATTGGAAGTTCGGGGTTTCTGCAGAGGATGAAGAGAAAAGATCAAGGAGCTAAAAGTCGTGAAGGAATAAAGAGCAGCAAAGAAGAAGGCCAGTGGCCGTCACGGTATTGCTTCCGACGCAGCTCGCTTTTCCCTCCTTGTGCACATAGTATATATATGGTGGGATCTGTGAAATCGATTCCAAATTGCACTATCACGATACCGATCCGACAATGCAGACGAGAATCTCAACTCTTTCAAATTAGAAATTAAACTCAATTAAAATCCAAGACGTAAATAACAACACAGTTATCAAATTAACATACAATTCCAAATCAACTTGAATATTCAAATAATTCTTTTTTAAAAGACCAAAAAGTCTTCTAGAAGAAATCACATTTCAAAAGAGAGATGTTATCGATTTTATATCTACGCAAAATTTGAAAACTTTTAAGAGAAGCAATTCTTTTCCAAGATCTGTACAAAACATATCAGAAGTTTCCTCGAAATTATTCCTGTTCTAATTTCACTCGGTTTATACACTTTTTAAATCATTGAATTATGATTATTATTATATTATTACTAATCAATTATTTATTATTTTAAAGTAATGATTGATCGAAATTCGCAACTGGTTAACAGGCGCTTGGAATTATAAGTGCACCCTATACAGCCTGTCGACGGGATACACACAATGTGTGCGAAACGGCACTGTGGCCTCTCCGCTCTGTTGTGCTCCCACCGTCCGCAAATAACCTGCACAATCGCACTCGCAGCAACGAGAGAGAGAGAGAGAGAGGCTGCAAGAGAGCTTCGCTCTCGCTCTTTATTAGATCGCTTGTTCAAGCCGCCACGCTGCGACTTTACCCTTTCACCCTCATTTTTGGATATTTAGTGTTCCATGTCCAAGAACGCGCCAGCTGCAACATTTCTCCGGGATATAATGTATCCTCGCAAAAAGAAAAGTTGAATATTCTAACAGTTTAATACCAATAACTTCTGACTAATTTTTTACAATGTGAATTTTAATATTACAGTTCTTCAAATGCTTAGATTTAAATATCAAATTATTAATATCCTTCCAAGATGCTTATTAGCATTAAATTATTAATTTGCTTATCAATTTAATATATGATATTGCTACTCTAATTCTGTTCATAATTCTGTTTTAAAATTGGAAAAGATTTCGACGCATTATAGAATTGCAGAATTGGGGATAATGTATATATAAATTCACTTTAAAATATTTAAGCACTAAAATCTGCTTTGACCGAAAACAGATTTATTTATTCTCTTAATTGATCTAACATTACTGTCTTGAAAAGCGTCCATGAATTCTTTACGACGCTTTCAAGGCGCGAGCAAGTCGTGCGAAAATTCCACGTGACGTACGTTCGCAAACTTGCAGATGCAGGTGGATCTTCGCGAGCTCGCACCTGCATTCGCGATCCTGCATTGCACCTGCAAGACGACGACGCGACGAGAGTCGTTCCCGCTCCTGACACCATTTCGCTCTACATGTCCCTTTTACGACGAGATTATGGAACGCATGAGCGAGCATAATCGCAGAGACGCTGCTGCGTCAAGGTCACTGCCGATGCGGCAGGTAGGTCGCCCAAGTCCGCCAGGCACGAGAATCAGGGAACGTGCAATGTCGAATATGACGAGTTAAGAAGACCGGAAGGTAAAGAAGACTAAGAGAGAAGGCAGCGAATATTTTACAGAACCGCCGTGGAACGCGCTCGATTATGCGAATAACGGCAATTTATTATCGTGTCCGCCTTGTCGTCGCGACTTCTCGGCGAGACCTCAACGCGTGCAAAGTGATAAATTCACGCGAGAATAGGGATTAATGCAGTAAAAGATTCTTAAGAATATCTGGTATAATGTTAAAAGTATAAACTAGATAAACGTTCAACGTGAAATGATTTCTCTAGAGAGTTTAAAAATAAAAAATTCAAGGATAAAAGCGAGAATTTTTACCACGTACGTGGGCGGTTTGATAAGTCAATGACTTTTTGAAAGAAGACTCTGTTAAAGAACAATCTGGTATAATTAAAGAATAAGTCTTTTAGTAAAAAAAAAAGATCAAACTCCTTCTTTGTAATTCTCTAAACACTTATTCTAAATCTTTTAATTATAATATAAGATATATATTCGTAAGGTAGGTACATAGAAAAACATAATCAGTAAAACGTAAGCAGTAAGATATAAACGAATCGACCAATCACAGTCAAGACAATAAGACAGTAACGATAATAAATAAAAAATATCGATTTGTTTATATTTTATAACTTACATTGTTTTTTTTTTAGTGTGCTACTAGTTTAAGAGATCTTATCGTAATTCTACAAAAAGAGAGAAGCAACGAAAGACAAAACGAGAGAATGAATATTTCTATGTAAAATATTTCGTATTTCCGAAATAAATCCGGGGATTTTACTGGCCCTGATTTGTCGAGATATCTGTTGCTCCTCCAACATTTTTTACCAAGTTTCAGATATCTTGTTTAGAGTCGTGTTGTTTTTCCGCTTTTGTCGTCGATAATAATCAAAAACGTCAACAAACCTTGTCAAACAATATATACAGAATATAGAAATGATCAAAATTGAATCAATACGTTACTGAATTTGTGGACAAGTACCGCAATTGTGGCCAATACTGACACGTGCGTTGTTTTTGAATCGTGAGTTTTTTCTCCATTAATCGAGCACAATCTATCGCGACAAAAACGACCGTTTTACGGCGACAATACATTTCGATGAGTACTCTCACTTTTTGAATCGCAGAGTGAAAGGCAGAAAAAAAACAAAGGAAAAAAGCGGAAAATCGAAGGCCCGTTATGACCGCGGCGCTGAATTGCAAAATACAATAGATTTACAAAACCTCGCGTTTCACGAGATCTAGACGACGATAAATGTAAATACAAAATGCTATATTTTCCCCGGGGAAATAATATTTTCTATAATATACCCAGCAAGCAAACACAGATACATCTCGAACGTAACTCATACATAATCTTTAATTTTTTAGCTCGTAACAATTATATCAAAAGTTACATGTATTACAGCGAATGTTCTCAAATTTTACCTTTCATCCTATTTTACCTATAGTATAGTTACATAACAGTGATATAATTTAAATACGAAACGGCGATATGGTTAATATACGCAAAACTTGTCATTGTGACATAACATGGTTAATTTTTCGTTCTCATTATTCATCAACAATATAACAACAAATAATCAAAATAATCAAAACAAATAAATTAGAAAATAAATTACAAAATAATCAGTATATCGCTAGCAAATAAATTCACACGACAATCGCATGTATTATTAATTATTATCTAACTGCACATAAAAACAATTAATAACTAAAACTGCATAAGAGAATTAAGCAAACTATAACTAGAATCTAACCTACCTTTTGGATAGACTTTATTTGCAAGTGATAATATTGATTATTTTGATTATTTGATATATTAATAAAGAATGAGAAATAATTTGCAATAGTACTTATTGATCGATCGTTTTCTTATCAATTCATCACATTTGTTGTCCCTTGATTTGTTTAATATCATAAAATCACTTCTCTCAATGTGCATAAAAGACAATTAAGCGTAATAATGAAATATGCTCAAAAAAATATTGTGAAAAAGTGACGTGTAATTTATGAAATTATGTTACATCGCAATGATGTAATTTTATAGGAAAGTACAATCTTATAATTTTAGTGATATAACTTATATAGACTACAGTATACATTCCTGCAGATGTAACCAAAGCATATAATTTACATCTTTTTCCATTATGACTTAGTAAATGTATTTTGTATTTGTTATGTCTCATTCATAGAATGGTACATGGATAAAACTTAATTACGTTTAATTTACATAATTATGTTATATGCTATTATAAATATATAACAAAACATGTAACAAAATTATCATATTTATATCAAAGTATCTCGTTTACACCATAAAGTTGTCTTGTTGTTATAAAACAGAGACATCTGTATAATGACAAAAAAATTATATAACAGTACCAAGTCATGTTTGTGGGGTAAATTATACATTAAACAACGATAACAATCATAATAATGGAAATAATGAGGGTAAACGAGGAAATTGGAGATATGAAGTGTAATAGCATAAACATGTATGAAATATACGCGAATTGAAGTCAGGCTTCAAAAATAACGAGATAAAAGTATCGTAACTGTAATTATATCGTTGTTTGCTTCACGCCGCTAATATTTCTCAATATTGTTAATTTATCATCGTTACTGGTATCGGCTTTTCTATTATTCAATGTTTTATGTGCGATACATTAAGGTAACGGTGTTATATCCGTACGAAATCGTCAAAACGGCTTCAAAATGAAATGCCTCGGCGTAGAAAAATATTTATATTTTCTTCCCCTCCCTCGCTTTTTTATTTTCTTCTTTTATTTACATTTTAATAGCACGGTGACACTTAGAGTGTGTATTCGAAGCGATTAAGTGAATTACCGTCGTCTCCAGAGCTCGCGAACGTTTTCGTCGATCTCGGGATTACCGAATCGCGTGCGATGTTCGTATCAGACCATACTTTCCGGGGAGCAGAAAGAGTGAGCGTAAAATTGAATTTTTTCGCTTGCCAACGAGACGATGGTTAACTCAATGCGTCTCCCGGATTGATTCGCGCGCGAACGGCAACCGCGAAAACGGCGCCGCGTCCGAATTTCAATATTAAATTTTTCTAATCAAACGATTATCGCACTCGCGAGAATTAAACGCGCTTTTTCACGCTTTTACGTGATATTCGTTGCCAAACGTTGTTCAGTTCTACCCCTGAGTAATTCATTCTTTTACACGATCCTCACCGCCGATTTAATGATAACAGTCTATTATCTTCTATTAAATTTTTTAAACCATTGAATTCTCTCAATAAGGTTTTCGATAACGATTCCATTATACAATTTGGCTTTCGTCAATCTCTTATTAAATTAATGAGTTTATTTTTTCGGCTTTCTACGAGCAAAAGAAAAATTACAACATTCAAAAATTTATAGAATTGCGTTTCTTCTTTTTTAAACTTGTTTTCTTTTCTATGTTATGTAAAATTATAATATGAGAAATAAATGCTTATACATGAAATAATTATAAAAAATATAATTCTAAAGAGAAATAGAAAAATAATAATTAAAAATATAATTTTGTTTCGTTTTCATAAGATTTCTTTCGTTTTCACTAATTGTTACAGTTGCTGTAAAAATATCATCATTCTATCTCTTTACAGTATAAATATTATAAAAATCGCACCGAAAATACCGACGACATATGCACTATGGACTTCCTGTATTGTGTACTGCATAGTTATCTGCAAATTAGAAAGATCAAATGCGATTTCGCGACCGCGTATCGAACAAAAGAATTACGTCATGCAATTAATTATCAATTGCAATTAATCGCAATATCAGTTGTCGTAGGATATCTAAAATAGCTAGTATCTAATGAAAGTCCTGATATTAAAGTTCCCCTCGCATTTATTCTTACGTTAATTCTATCGTTATTGTTAATCATTATTTGTGAAATGTCATTGTATTTTTATAAAAAAAAAAATTATATCAACAAATAATTTAACTAATTTTACTAGTTTATCTCTTTACAGCTGTATAACAAGTATTTAATTCTCTCTATACATTTAATTTTATACTCTTTATGCTTAACAAATTTTATGTTTTAAAATAAAGGAATAAATACTTAATTACCATTTCATTTTGAATAGCAACAAAAGATTATATACATATATATTGCGATTAAAGCACGTCGACATCTGGAAGAGGCGAAGCAATTAAAGGGAGCGCGTTTCGCTATCGATCGCAGGGGTTTTCGCCGACGGTACTTTTTCCGACATGAGAGACCATTGATCGATCCAGGACGAGAGTGGTCCAGGACGAGTGGGGGATTCGACGAGGACGTATTCGCTGGCAGCTGCGGCATCACCTGCTTGGCGGCAGCTGGTTTAGGTTCCAGCGACGCGGGTTGGTATATAAGGCCCACCTGCAGCCCATCCGGTTGCCCGGTTAAAATTAACCCCGATACGCACCGACCAGGATTGACATTTACCCTGCTGTTTTATCGCTTGCGCTTCGGTAATTACTGTTCGTATAATTAGTAGCAATAAACTATATATATTTACGTAGGTATTCCAATTTATACCAAATATGTAAATAATATGTGTTTAACGTACACGAAGCGAATAAGATAAAAATATATAACGCTATATTTTGGTTTCGCAAATGACGAGCAAATGATAATACAAAAGATTCATAAAACATTATATAAAAGAAAATCTATGCGAGCGCGTATTTTGTGTATGTATAACAGATTTTCTGTCGGTAGACTATTTCTTCAAGTCTTGTCGCATTTATTGGAATTCTGGTAGATTCAACTACAAAAATATAAATCAGACACATACAGTTAAATCTCTCTCTCTCTCTCTCTCTCTCTATATATA
>NW_017275063.1:15716-27411 GCF_001594065.2 Cyphomyrmex costatus | reverse complement strand
TATATATATATATATATATATACATATCTCAAACATTATAATCAAGATAAAATTTATAGAAATTTGATTTTAAAATTCTATTATAATCAAAATCGATAATCAAAATTCTGATATATATTGAGTTTAGAATTTGTTTTGTTTGTATACTTCTTGTTGGTACAACACTTTTCTCAGTGTTGATTCGTTTAGAATTTAGATACACCACAAAATATCACAAAAACGAAACTGTTAATAATATCGCGCCAAGCAGCTGTTATCAGTACCAGCGATTTCGCGTCTGGTCGAAACATTTTTACGCGCGTAAACGAGATGCCGAATGCATGCGTTTTACCGTCGCCATCCGTTACACGTCACGTCAGCGGACTTTTACGCGAATAGCATGTTCCGCTATCGAGATTCAATCGGCGCGACGCGACGCCGCCGCCAGTCGCGAACTCGATCGCGGAAAAACGTAACGCCGGGCTCTCGGTACCGCGGTTTCCGCCCGACGCTTTTTCTGCTTTTTCGCGCACGCAAAAAAGCACTCGTCGCTGTCACACGTTATGATATGAAAGTTCGATTGACTAGCTATGAATAGAGAGACACGATATCTCGATAGTACAGCGCAGACACGCTCTTGTTTCCTTTGTAATGTATATTAATTATTTACGTCAAATTCTACTACGGCTTACCGGTTTCAAAAGATTTTGTTTTGATTATAAGTGAATAAAATATTTTCTTGATTTTATAGTAAAGAAAAAAATACGATATTTTATTTTACATTATATTTTTATGTTATATCACATTTTTTATTTATATCGTATACATACCAAAAATCCGTGATAGGTCATCAAATCTAAATGGAGGTATGTTAAGTTAGCACTCCAACTATAGTACTCAGGAGTTCTGATTAGAGTTCCCACTTCCTTTTGACGAGACGAAGAGTTCCCTATAGTTAATAACAAGAGTTCCGCTCAATAAACATTTTTTTTACATTTTTTAAAAATAGGGTGCTAACTTTTTATCGAATTTCGAGGTGGAAAGTTCTGAGCGGCTTAATAGCTTCAATTTGCGATTGCCTAAAGTTCCTGATATGTAAAAAAAAATTTCGAATAATGAAAAAAAAATTGAAAATTTTTGAAAAATTAATTTTTAGATACAATAGTTCTGATGATAATTCCTGCTTCTTTTTAACGATACGAAGAGTTCTCTATGATTTTTAATGACATATGCGCCTAATAATCATTTTTTTAATGTTTTAAAAATGGGGTGCTAACTTTTTAACGAAATTCAAGGTCGCATAGTTCTGATCAGCTTAACAGAACTATTTTGTGAATACCTAGAGTTCTTGATACATAAAAAACATTTTAGAAATATAATAAAGTTTAAAAAAAATAGTGGAAATCTTTGAAAATTTTTTTCAGAGTACCGAGTAGTTCTGAGTAGCGTTTCTTATAGTACTCGACGAGTTCTATCGAAAACTGTAAGGTGAAAAAGCGATTGGACCAACGGTTTGCAAGATACAGCGACATTTGTCAGAAAATCGACAATTTTTAGAGTATATCTCGGAAACCATTGGTCCAATCGCTTTGAGCCCTCATACTTTTCGACAGAACTCGCCGAGAACTGTTCAGAACTCCGAACAGAACTACTCGATACTCCCAAAAAATTTTCCGACGAAAATTTTTGATCAAAAATTTTTTGGGAGTACCGAGTAGTTCTGTTCGCATATGTCATTAAAAATCATAGAGAACTCTTCGTATCGTCAAAAAGAAGCAGGAATTATCATCAGAACTATTGTATCTAAAAATTAATTTTTCAAAAATTTTTAATTTCTTTTTTATTATTCGAAATTTTTTTTTACATATCAGGAACTCTAGGCAATCGCAAATTAAAGCTATTAAGCCGCTCAGAACTATTCCACCTCGAAATTCGATAAAAAGTTAGCACCCCATTTTTAAAAAATGTAAAAAAAATGTTTATTGAGCGGAACTCTTGTTATTAATTATAGGGAACTCTTCGTCTCGTCAAAAGGAAGTGGGAACTCTAATCAGAACTCCTGAGTACTATAGTTGGGGTGCTAACTTAACATACCCTCTAAATGGTGACATTTTTTTAATTGTACATTAATTATTAACAAATTGTTCGCCATAATATTTAAGTGTTAATTCCTTAATCTCTTGTAAATACGTGATCGAGACGTTCTCCGATTAGTTCTTATTATTCTGCGATTAATACGGATCTTCACGGTTTTGTCGAGGACAACGCGAAGGTGGGATTCCATCAAGCTAATCAATTCGGAACGCAAAAAGATCATTTCTCTCTCCCTTTTTCTCTCCCAGCGGCTCTAACATTGACTCTAATTTACAGAAACGCGATCGTACGGCACGCGATGAAGATGGTTTCGTGTTTCTTGCACCTGTGAGCACCAGCAGTACCAGTCGCCATCGCGTATACGCTCCAGGAATGTATCGGGTTAACTATACACGGTGTACCGGATTTGTGCGGCTGTAGAGATAAGATTTTTCAATAAAATTCGATAAATAGTGTATATAAGCAGAATTAATCTCAAAAACATGGAATAAAGAAAGTTACGATTATATATAATACTGCAATATTTTTCAGTTAAAAATTCTAATTCAATTCTATAATTAGAGTTTGAACGAAAAGAAATTTCTTTTGATGATTTTTCTTCAAAAATCATTTTTCAATCATGAGCAATAAAAAATTCAGAAACTACGATATCTTAAGAACGGTTGAAGTATCTAAAAGTTTAGCTAGATGTGCTGATCTGAGAACAAAATAAATTTTATTAGATTATCAAAATAATAATGTAGAATATCCATACCGATTGCTAATTGTAAAACCTTGGTAAAAAGTAATTAACTGTTTTTGCAGTATTATTTCTCATATTTGAATTTTTTACATAATTATTTTGATAATCCAATAAAATCATATTTTCAGATTTACCTCGAATTTACATTTTTACCTATATTTTGAAATACTTCAGCAAAGTCGTCCTTTCCATCTGTACAAACAATCGATAAAAAAAAATCAGTATCTACAAAATAGACTTCTCGACCTTTTCGAATAGGTATTAATTGCCAACATATGTAATGAGTTCAGTAAGAAACACAATTAGCGCTAAAAAAGAATTATCATTTTAAATTCATCAATCAGCGTCTAGAGTTTTAGAAATCTTATAAATCCTAAATTATTTTTTGCTATTAAATCGTAATTCCTCGACAAAATATTTCTCTTCAGCAAAATGCCTTATACCGCGAACTGTGAAAAAGCATCAGTGTTCCATTGAGTGAATGTTTGAGACACCTTATGTATTTCAACATCCAGATGTTAGCACATAAGGCGAAAAAAGGTATCCGCGAACACGTTACGCGTTCCAGCGCAAATGGATATTAATTGCTAGGAGTATTAGAGAACTTGTCAGATTAACCCTTACATGAATATGCACGATCTTAAAGGACAAGGAAGCTGTTCTGTCGTAAATTCGAGACGGTATTCTCGAAGTTAGAATTAATGCGCGCGTCTCGTGCGTGAGCTCATTCTACGTTTCCAATTAAGTCGCGATGCCCCGAGAATCAATAATTCTCCGATACACTGAAACACCTTGAGTAATACACACTCGCGTAAATAATTCTAAGCCATTATCTTAAACGGTAAAATATTGTCATCTTTACCCTCTAAAATTTTTGGAATGAAATCTCACTTTTAGAAATTGATAATTTCAGCTACTCTTTTTTCAATACTGGCACAATTATCATTTTTTGTAACTTTTCAGAATTAGATTCCACTCCAAAGATTTAAAAAAAACGTCCCTCTCCTTTTTCAGAATGATTTTTCATATCTCTGAAATATTATATAAATATATAAATAAAAACTCATGTTTCACGAAAAAATATAACAAATTAAAACACGATTGGAAAATTCAGTTACGACCAATATAGGATCGATATTTCCATTAAATGTGTCAAATAAACAGTCAAGAGTTGGATATGTGGATTGGTGGTAAATGAGAACCGAGCTTGTGTAATTTGCTGCAATAGCCGCTGTTCGGAGTCAATGTTAGGACCTTGCCCTTCATGTGCATGTGTATATTATTGTGATATGTACGTGCGCGCATCGAAATTGTATCAGCGAAACGGAGACAAAGGAAAAAGGCATGATTGGATTGTATTTTTTATAATATTTGAATTTTATATTTGACAACGTATTTTATAATAGAATATTTAGATATGATTGTAAGTCATCCCCTCATCCAACTCATTACATATTTCATGTAAATTTTACGTGTCTTTTACATTTAACAAAAGAAACGTTAGTTAAATTGTAAATGTAGGAAAATTTCAATCAATTAAAGTCGTACGAGATATAAAATTCAATATAATAGGTTAGCAATACTTTGGAAAAAATATTACAAGATCTGCGTAAATAAACAGTAATAAAGTAATTAACAAAAAAAATTGATAAGAGATTCAATGAGAACAAATAAAAAAAATGTAACTGACTCAGCTGATGGAAAAAAAAATATAAATATCTTATAATATAAAAAATAATAATAAGGCTCTGTGAGAAAATAAAACAAAATAGAACAATTGAAGGGCTAAAAACCAATTATATAATAAAGAACGTTTAATTTAAAAATAAAAACAATTACAAACGATTTTTTAATAAAATTCAATATTTATTGTCGAAACCTACCTCTGTATATAATTCAGTCATAAAAATAATCGCTACTATTACTTTCCTTCACCTTTCAGGAAAGTTATAGATTCTAGCTCTCGATGGAAAGACTGGTTTTTATACTTGCAGTAAATTCATCAAATCGTATTTTCTTATTTCTTCGACATTTCTAAATTTTTTGTCAGACAAAGTACCTACGTTGCACGTCGACTGGAACAAATGATAATCTGAAGGCGCTATGTCCGGCATACTCATCGGACAGAGCGCCTTCAGATTATCATTTGTTACGGTCGATGCAACGTGCTTTGGATGCATTCGTTTTTGACGCTCACGCACTGTAAGCTTCATTTTATTTATTTTCCTTCCATATGTAATGATAAAATAGAATACGATAAAAATAGAATAGAAAAACTTACAGCGTATGAGCGTCAAGAACAAACACATTCTTTGTCTGACGAAATATTTACAAATGTCCAAGAAATAAGAAAATAATTTGATAAACTTATCAAAAAAAAGTCTTTCTATCAAACAGCGTGGAATCTACGATTTGTTTAAAAAGAGAGGAAAATACTGAAAAAAGATAAGAATTATATTCATGATTAAATTATGTCGGTATGTTTCGACAATAAATACTGAATTTTATTAGAAAAAAATTGATTATTTAAAAATAGATTTGTTGTACAATTAATATTTGTATCGTATTGTGGAGATATAGAAATAGAATATGCAATGAAAAAAGAGTCTGGTTGCATTAATTGGAATTTTGGTAAAAAAACAAATTAAAATTTATCTCGGAATTTATTTGTATTGAAGGTATTATAATTTTATGTTCAAAACGAGCGAGATAGAAAGAGAGAGAAATAACCAGAATTCTAATTGATAATATCAGAATTTTCTGGTTCTTTCATTTTCGACCAAAAATTTTTCTCAGTGAGCCGATAATTTATTATCACATTTACACTGCTTAATAAGAACGTTATAAAAGTGCCGATTCGCAGAATCGCTAAAAGTGCGTCTATAGAGAAGCTTGTTCACTTATCCTATCGTCTTTTCCTTCTTTTTCTCGATATTTTCTTAAGTCAGATCACAAGTGGAATAAGGTCGGGATATTTTAGCCTCGTCCATTCGTGCATCGGGCGATCCACTTGGTTTGCAGATAGACGGACTTATCTGATATTAAGAAGGGATAAACCCCTAATTAAGACCGTCGATAAAGTCCAACGTGCGCTCTCGTTGCCTATATCGCGAAAGCTCGATTTTGGGCTATGTGAAGTTGGCCCCCCCACTATTGCAAAGCTAAAAATGACCATGACCATTCGTTTGGTGGTCGTTTGGTGGTGTTTGGTAGTCAAAGATATAATGAGAAATGTCAAAAAAAGAAGAACGCGCGTGAAGTTAGCCCCCCCATTTCTAAAACTCGGCTTTGCAGAATGCAAATGCAATAATGGCTGTAAGCATTCGTTTGGTGGTCGCTTACTGACGTTTGGTAGTCCATTCCCGATAATTGGTAGTCGAAATTATAGCAGGAAATATAAAAAAAAAAGATATATGCGTGTGAAGTTAGCCCTTCCATTTTTAAAACTCGGCTTGCATTCTAAAAATGGAAGGGCTAACTTCACACGCATATATTCTTTTTTTGATATCTCCTGCTATAATTTCGACTACCAATTATCGGGAATGGACTACCAAACGTCAGTAAGCGACCACCAAACGAATGCTTACAGCCATTATTGCATATGCATTCTGCAAAGCCGAGTTTTAGAAATGGGGGGGCTAACTTCACGCGCGTTCTTCTTTTTTTGACATTTCTCATTATATCTTTGACTATCAAACGTCCGGAATGGATTACCAAATACCACCAAACGACCACCAAACGAATGGTAATGGTCATTTTTAGATTTGCAATAGTGGGGGGGCCAACTTCACATAGCCTCGATTTTGATATCGCGCGAACGCCGAATGAATCGACTGCACCGCGCTAGATAAGTTTCTTAGTTTCTCCAATCCTTTAGTAAGATGCATCAAAGGTAGTTAATTATTCAAGCAAATTTCTGTTTTATTGTTCAAGAAATAATTAAAATATTAATAAATTTAATAAAAATCACATTCTTTGCAAAACATCATTATTAACGAATTATAATTTCCTCAATAAAAATGCCGCAACGCCAATAACTTTTGAAATAAGCGTTTAAGAATAACAGGCTTTTCAGCAAATTAATCTTTAGAAGTTAAAATAAAAAAAATTACAAAGCAAATAATTTCAAAGAATTGCAGCGCAATTTGGAAAAATTTGGAGCTTATTGTTAGATATTAAATTGTATTCTTTTTTTTTAAATAAATTAGCAATACTACTGAAAAACGATTTAAAAAATCTTAAATCAAGAGTCGATAAATAAACTACAAACGGTGTACCAAATCTGATGCCAAATCGGTCTTCTTATATCTTGAAGAAAAAGAATGTTTTCTCTCTTATTATATATATAAAGTACGGAATATTCTCTTGGTCAGCAAAACTTAAAACCTATTCATGGCTTTTACAGAGAAAGTTAACAGACTTCTGGTCAGTGAACATAAAATCGATTCTAAAATTCTTAAAGGATGCGCCTTCGAATCATATCTAATGTCAATTTAGAAACACTTCCTACACAAGAATGCAGTCAATGCAGCCTAATACTAATTTAGAAACACTTCCTACATAACAATGCAGTCAATGCAATCTAGTCAATTTAGAAACATATTCTACACAACGAAGTTTCTCAAGGTAAGGCATTTTAAAATAAACGCACACACAACTTGCACGTTAAGATGCAAGATTAAGTAGAAGGGCGGCGTGCTGCTCAAAGATAGATAAATCAAGTAAACGACTTCACACGACAACTACATTGTGCCGCTCCCCGCAGAAAAGTCAGGTGAAAATTTCAAACTTATCGGTTTCACTATGATAAAAGTGTTTAAGGACTGCCGCATAAACTTTCCAATAACAGTAATCGTAAGACGTATCGTAAAAATTAGCCAATCACAGTCAACGACTTTCAAAGATTTAAACTTTCAACTCTGATTTCAACTTTTATGACTAATTCTTACGTTTTACTGTAAGTGCTTTCCATTTTTGTTAGTGACACAAATCGACACGTATTATTCTGTCTCCGTTACTCATGAAATATAAAGATAGAACGACATTTGTATCATTATATGAAAGATATTCCATGATTGTCACAAATTCCTTATTCTAATATTCCATAACTTTTCCTTGATTTTCTTGATCAGACAAAATTTCATGATTTTCCCCGAATTTCAATAACACTTTAAAATTGTTTATATTTTCGTCCTGATTTAGAAACCGTTAAATATTTTGTTGAAAAATCAATTTACTTAATACAGCAATGTAAATTACTGTTAGTGTTGCTAACTGCTTGTATTTTTAATTGTTAAATTGGTAATATATTCGAAAATTGCATATATAGATATATGATGCACGTACATATACGTATTAAACTTTATTAGAGTTAAGAATTTTAATTTTACAAAATTCTCTAACTTTCCCCTGATTTCTCTGACCGTTTTCAGTTTTCCTGGCAATTCCCTGACTTCTTGATTTCCAGTTTTATGGCAACCTTGGCATTATAATTACGGTTACGGAAAATGCGTGCGGTGATCCTAAGACTTTTTCATCGTATAGCGATGAAAGAGCAACAGAACTATCGGGTTCTCCCGCATGGAAAATGCGGGAAAAGTCATGATATTTTCTATCGGGGAGAGGAAGAGGGGCGGAAAAACGTTGCCGTAAATATCCCTGGACGTATACGATAAATATAGACAGTGTTCGTTAAACAAATATTGCCATAGCGCGGACTCTATTTTTTTTCATTGCCCGATTTTCTATACCGGCAAAAGAGGGCGGTGAATTTAATTCATTCGTTATAAAGTGCCAATATTGGAATATCCAACGTTATCGACGTTGCTCCTTCTGCCCCGCGTATTATTTTACATTTTAACACACATTTTCAGCAAATAATCAGCAAAGAAAAAATAGAACATATGACATTTAACCTTTTTTTTCGAGCGAGATAATCCAATTAAAAAAAGCTGAGAATATCATATCTCTCCTTATCCGTTAAAAAGCTGCAGAGCGAAGACACGTGTGAGATATAATAGACCATAACAGAATAATATAACAGAATAATTTCATATTATCTAAACGTGAATATGCAAACGTATTACACACGCATGTAATAGATAAAAATTTACATACTACTGTATAACTATTTTAAAAATTTATTACCAAAATAAGTACATTCATAAAATATGTAGACTATTCATCGTGTTAAATTATATCCAATTCGACAATATCATTTCTATAAAATTTATATATCACCATTGCTATCACAGTAAAAAAAAACGTTCTTGTTTATAGTATGTGTGTTGAATTTTTTAACATATTCAAGTATTAATTTAACACAATGTGATTATGTTATTTAAAGATTTTATGTTAAATTGATATTCAACATTTCTTAGTGTCAAAATAATATAATTTATAAATAAGTGAACGTAACAACAGTGGAATAAAGTAACAATAAAGTACTTTAAAACATAAATTCTGAGATAAATGAATAAAATTCTTTTACATAATATTGACACAATCTTCATCTTGTATTAACCCAAAAATTTGAGTGAACCGTTTGGGATATGCGATTTATGTTAAATTCGACAAATTTTTTCCAGTGTGCAATATATTCTTAATTTGACTAAAGCAATAAAGTGAAACCATTTAATTCAAGAAAATGTATTAAAAATTTGACTTATAACTTTAATTTATTACTAAATACACGCGTTAAAATGTGGACAATGTTTACTTTGAAACTGACTGCAGAAATGGATTAATTTACATTTTGACGCACGTGGAAGTTAAAAAAAACAAAAAGTTATTCAACTTAAGAGATTGAATTATACAATTGCTCCTTCATATCTAACAGTATATATTTTATAATTACGTTTATCCATCCCGTACAGCGTCGATCTTTCGAGCGACGCCTTGAAGCTTCACTATTTCGACTTCGAGTGTGATTTATTGCCAGTCTCTCCGAGAAAGAAAGAGAAAGAGGAAGATGCAAAAATACTTTCCAGACGCCGAGCGAGCTCGCGCTCTCGACGCGAGTGTTTTCGTTTGTTCCACCGCCGGATGATGAAAAAAAAAACGGAAGTCAGGGGCCCGCTAAGCGTGGAAAAGGGCAAACGAGTTTCCTATGAGGTTTGCTCTCACCTAGCGGAATACACCTCGCGCGGGTGATCGCGATTGCCGCAACTCGTCGCTCCACTTTCTACCGGGACATCGTTTACGCGCGCGCACCCGGAGGCTTCGCTAGAGCGATAACGCTATCTAAATACGCTGCGCATTCGTGGGGAATTTTCCCGTGGGCTCTGGGAATAACCGGATAACAAAACGATAAAGATGCGAAATAACCGATTTTGGATACTTGCCGGAGTACATTCGCAGAGTTAGCGTCAAATATAAATAAAGATGTGTTTTTCGATGGAAAAAACTTTCGCGCGTGATTTCTGCAAAATCTATACCGAAACAAACCGTACACTGAAAAAAAAGAAGAGTCTATAGTAATAGCTACAAAATGTTGAATGAAATAATTTCAATCAAATGTTCCGTTAATGTATAAAAAAAAGAAATATAATTTTTATATGAATATTTAATAATTACATTACCAAACAGTTTATATTATATTTGGTAATATTTACTAAATGTTTAAAAAAGTAATATTTTTTCCGATACACATTAACCGAATATTTTATTAAAATTATTTTATTTAACTTGGTAGTTATATTATCAGATTTTTCAATGATACGCGTGCGATTATAATTTATGACACGATGTGATGTATATTTGTGCGTCATGGGGTTTATAGATATTATATTAAAAGCAGCACAAAAATTAATGTCATAAATTGACCGCGAAAAGCTTTCATCATTTATTCGGGAAAATTCACTTGCTGTCGCAAATATTCGGATCATTCATTCTGTATAGCTAATTATCCAGGAGAGAATTAGTCACCTAATTTTTTATTACATAAACGATCACCTGATTTTGTTATAACTCAATTAAAAGTCACTATTATTAATACATTAAATTATTGCATAATATTGATTGTTCTACAATTTATTAATACTAGATTAATACTAGAAATCATTATGCTTACAGATATACTCAATATTCTCTATGAATAAAATTAAAAGAAGTTATAAATTCTCAATCAGTAAAAAGAACTGATTGAGTTTTATTTTCTCGTTGCGTTGTATGATAAAAATCACTCCAGGTGACTATTCGATTAAAGTAGGTTTTTGAATTACTTAACTCTCGTTTGCCAAATATTGTTTATCATCATAGCATTAAAAACGTGTTGATCATACATAACTCTTTATATGTATAGTTCTTTTTTTATATTTATATCTAATATATTGTAGAGAATTCAAATTTCTTTCTTCTTAAAGCATTCCTATCAAAACTGCTGCCACATCGTTCATACATAAATGACGCTTAATTTTATTTTAAAAACTCAGAAAACCAAATTTTTATTTTTTACCGTTGAAAGACGGGACTTACGAAAGTTTGGTGTCATTCACTTCGAATGACGCAGCGTTCTTGGATGTAAAAACTGTAACGTAAGGAAAATTCATTCATGTATGCACGACGCCTATGAACGTGGCGAGTCAATATGTTAAAACTTGCAAATTTGACAAGAAGCGATCATACCGCGAGCAATCAGCTGCTCACACTCCAAGAAAAGATTGAAAAACCGTCGAAAGCGGAAGAATGTACAAGAGAAGATTCGGACTTACCAGACGACGCCGAAGGCCCCGTAACCGATGGGTCGGTCCGGCTGGACGGGATCCTGGGCGGGCGGCGGAGGCGGGGGTGCGGGGGCCGCAGGGTGGTAGTAAGTGGGGGGTGCCGCCTGGGCCGCGGCCGCGGCGGCGGCAGCGGCGGCGAGGACCGCCTGGCCCGGAT
>NW_017275063.1:8417-15691 GCF_001594065.2 Cyphomyrmex costatus | reverse complement strand
CCGGTCGCCCCCGCCCCGCCGCCCTGCATCAGCGGTATGGACACGCTCATGGACACCCGCGAGTGCCGGCTGGGCCCAACCACTGCCATCAAAGCACTTGCTGGCCCGTCCGCCCCCACTTCACGGGCCCCTCGACTCCACGACGAAGCGAGCCACCGTTATCGTTTGATGAGCCGCGTGCGATCGGTCCTCTCACGCAACAAGCATAGCTCCTTTCTTCTCTCGGCTGCTTTCTTTCAAAAGGACGTAGTCGTCTCTGTCTCTTCGAGTGCTCCTCTCCCGCGGATCGCAAGGGAGGGAGGGGGTGAACGCGATACACACGCGGACGATGTCCTTTACCGCACTGAGATGACGTATCCTGTTCCACGCTGAGGCACCGTTATTATTATTATTATTATTAGCGCCGTTCCTCTTCGATTCCTGATTTTGAATAGCCCGACTCCACGATCCCGATGACACACATATGCATCCGTATGTATGTCCTTATGTACGTACGTATACACCTTTCGTCACGTACGATATCGCGAGCGTGACAGCGAACGGCACTTAGCGCGCTTGACAACGCTCCGGTTAGGTTAGGTTACGTTTGAAGCACGCATCCATTCACGCACGCACGCACATTTGCACACCCCGCCGCACTGTGTATGTATTCTAATCACGGTCCGCACTCCCCCTCTCTCTCTCTCTTTCTCTCTTTCTCAGGCGGCAGGTCTCATAACACAACAACGTCGGGGTTGCCTCCTGGATGTCGCAGGATCGGGGGAGACGTGGTGGAGGGCGGCGCTTGTTCCTAGGAGACAGAAAAAAGGGAGACGTTACGATAGGGAACGCGACGTGAGGAAGCCGCGGAGGAGTCCCCGCGGTTGCTCCGGCACGACCACCGCGCGACACGGTCGACCGCCGTCGCCAAGTCCACCGCCGTGTGTGCGTAACGATAATTCCCGCGGTGCGCGTACGTACGCACGTACGCACGCACGCACGCACGTATGCACGCACGTACGCACGCACGCACGGGCCCTCCCCCCGCGAGAGCCGCTGCCGTCGTCGCCACCGCCGTGTCACCACTACCACTTAGCCACTGCGTGGTAATTACCTCCTCTCGGAGCGGAACCTCTCGCGGAGCACACGCGGGACAGAAGCGCAACACCAAAGCACACCAACCCGAGGAGCACACGCGAAGGGCAGAAACGTTTTTCTCGCGAACCAAGTCGACGACACACGCCGCGGAGACGGAGGTGACAGATAGCGACAGATGGACAAAAGAGAGGGAAGAAAAAAGAGAGAGAGAGAGAGAGAGAGAGAGGCACACACGCGCGCACTGCAGAGACAGAGGGAAAAGGGGGGAAAAAAGGAGAGAGTCTCTCGCGTAGCCGCGACGGGAGATCGAGCCGCGCTCCGCCGACGATGCACACGTCTACCCGCAATCGAAGCTTGCTGGCCACTGATGTCAGCAGGCCGTGACAGACCCTACGCCACCACGACACGACTCGCAGCAGCGCCGGGCACAAAGGCGGTCACGTGACCGCCGCGGCGGCCTCCTGCGCGTGCGCAAACGCGCGCGCGACGTTTTTAATATCCTATCTCTTTCTCTCTTGGTTTTCTTCTCTTTTTCTCTCTCTCTCTTTCTCTCTTCACGCTTATGTGTTTTTATAAGTAAAAAATAAAAAAATTATAATTAAAAAACTGGTCTTTCTAACGAATTTATTGAAGTATAGGGAATCGAATTTTTTTCCCTGATTTTTTTCTATTTTCGATTGTAACGTTAATAAAATTATATCCGCGCTTGGACAAATTTTTCTCTTTCTTACAATGGCAAGACAGAAGCAATTTTGCACAGTAAAACTGTATCGCTAAAGTGCAACGTTTATAGTTTTTTTCTTTCAAAGTCAAATACGTGCAAATAAATTAGGTATACCTATATACTGAGAAAAAAAAGTGTTCGATATTTTTATAATTACAGAGTAAAATAATTATGATAAGAAGCTTTTGTTTCGCAGTTATTATTGCCATAATGTTAGTAGTATTATACAGCAACTAATTAACTAACATTATACATAGCAGTAATAACTATGAAATAAAACAATATATATATATATATATATAAATATAATGAGGGCAAAGAGCCAAGTAATTTAACGAACAATTTTAATTCAAATATTCATGACATGAAAATTACAAAAACAAACGTTTCGACTCCGATCGGATCATTTTCAATGTTACATAAAATATAAAGGACAAAATTATTATAAGTTAAATATATACAATTTTGAAATTTTAAATTAATTCGTCTTTATAGTTCTGTGTAAGTTTCTAGTCAAAAATATCAATGTCGTAAGCATAATTAATCTAATAAAAAGAGGAAAATTAACAATATATAAGATAAAAACAACATAATATGTAGATATAAAAAATTTTTCTTTTATGAAATGAAAGCTTTTTATCATAATTATTTTACAATTTCAATATATACAATTATAAACACAAAATTTTCTTTGCGTAATAGATTTTTAAATAATAAATATATATTTCATTAGCCGATATACTGGTCGATTTTGATCTTTAGACTGCCGGCATTTTTTCACTAAAATAGTGGTTCTTTTTTCTCAAAAATTTTTCTATATAAAAAATAACATATACATATATGATGCAAAATTTCGAGATTTTTGCAAAGCATAAAAGTGGCGTTCCCGATAGTTTAAAGGTTAAAAGCGTTACTTCCAAAAATTTTTATCTGGACTTTCGTTCCTGTTTTTAGCAATGAAACTCGAGTTTTATGTCTTTTTCTGCGTTTGCAGGAAGGGATCGATTACGTAAATGAAGGAAAGCGAATGCACACAACATTAACGCAACGTCTTTTGCGACGTGTGTATATATTTACACGATTGTATACCAATCCTCATCGTATGAAATTAGTGGATTTCTTCCGTCCTTATACAGAAATCTCCTCTTTTTATACACAGCGAAATCTTAATAATTTAAACCATCGGTTACAAACGGCAAGCGAGGCGGCCGTTGCATAATCGAAACATGATTTACACAATGCGTCGTCTTCGTTCGCTTTGCAATTGTAAGAGAAACTCGCATTACAGCGCATTGCTATGTTTCCTTCTATTTCCTGTCCCTTTCTTTTTAACGAGTCTAATTAATTAATTATTAAACTTCGTAAATACACAATTCAGTTATCAAGACGAATATAAAATCGTCTTACAATTGCAAGCTTCCTGTTCAATACGCCAATCTTAAAATCTATTCTTACACTGATAGCCGTCTTCTTTAAACTTTATCGTTTTTACGACGAGTGAACCCACGAATCTGAGCATTCGCTGCTCCACTTATAATAAATGTACACAATCCCACGCTCACGCAATACCTTTAATAGCCAAATACAATAACTACAATTACACAAATTTTACAAATATAAGTTGCGTTGATATAAATATATATTATAAAATAACTAAATAAAGAGTCAATTAAACTGTGCACTCTATCGTAAATAAAATATAGGAGTCAACTGAACTGTACACATTGTCGAAATCAATGGAAATGGCACAAACATAACAAGGCTGAGTGTACATGTATTGCTTGCTTTTAAAAAATAATAATGTTGTATTACGCAGATCAATGAAAGAGTTTTTATATTATACAGGCGATCCGATCCTCAAAAATAAAATTGTACAAAACATTAAATAATGAGTCTCTCCATTTGTGTTTCATTATATTGACTTTGCCAGAGCAATTTGAATCGCGATTGCATGAACGCAGGTTTACAGCACGCTTGCAACGAACGCCTAATCATGTATGAAAATATCCAAGAATAATATCTCATGAATTGTTCACCCTTTATCTTTGGTCTATCATCGGATTCCCTTTCGTCAATACCTCGCACATCTATCAGAAAAACGTGTTTCGAAAGGCAAAGCAATAACAATATTACATCATTGGAGAGTTCGCTTTTCGCGCAAAATACAACAGTCCGTTTGTGTCCTCTTTTTTTCTTCGTATTTGTAAACATACGCATGTATCCCGCATGCGTTGCGATTATGGCAAATGTTTTGTGGATAAAACTTACTCCGTAATGTCCGAGAAAATCTCACTCTCTCTTATTTACATTTTATTAAACCTGAGTTAAACAAGATAAGATTATTTAAGCAACTGGACTAATCGTTAGAGCTATCCACAGCTAACAATTAAAATAATAAAAATGTGATTTAAAAAAATACAATTGAATCATTGATGTGTATAAATTATGAAATATTATAAATTTTATTGTATTTGCCAAGTTTTTCCGCTTATACAATTTAGTTTTTTCCATCAGTTTCCCATTTACATGTCACGACGTTAAAACATCCTAGAGATAAGTAGAAGGAAAAATATGCGTTATTCCAAAATTCAGAAAATTAATTTCTCTTTGTTTTTCTTATTCTTTAATCTCTTATTATTCACTCAGCTTTATGTTGTGAATATTCAGAGAACTTTTCAATCCTTGATACCGCGTAGAATATGACGAGATTCTTGTCATAATTTCCTTCGGAACGAACCCTGGGGATTCCTCACCCGCAAGCACTCGTGGGAATTGTACCTTTAAATCGATGAAACGGCATGTCGCGCCAATAGTCCGTACCAAAATCTTGAAAAAATAGCTTTTAAAATAGATCACCGGCTTCCCCGATTGATTCATTTTCGTATTGGGGGAAACTTTTAGAAATTCACAAGTCATTTTTTTGATTGCTCACGGGAACTTATTTCGCACGCGCGCTGGTTCGTTGACAAGGTATTGCCTAGCTTCGAGAATGTTCCCTTATAAATACAGGAGTGGTGAACCTCTTTTGAAGTGCAAATATAAGTTCAATTGAATCAATAAACAGCACAGACTAGGACCTTCTAAAATTTTTATAAAAAAATGTATTCATGATAGTTTAAAATGTAATATTTTTCTTAATTTATATACTCTTATACATTCCTTTGTCATAATTAAAATTGGAACATGTAATTAAAAAAAAATCTTTGTTAAAATATAAACTCTTAAAAAAATCATTTAAATTAGATTTAGTAATTACAACATAGAAAATGACCTCGTGTGAAGTAGAAATGTTTGTTTTGTTCAAAATTCGTTATTAAATATATTTGTTTTGCAGCTGTTTTATTTTTAACATATCCTTGTTAAAAAAAATTGTAATTGCATTTATTTGCTCGTAGCTCTTGTTTTTCATAATTAATATATTTAGTAAATAAAAAAAACAATAATTTAAAAAATAATAAATGATTTACACACACACACACACAATAACTTAATTTAAATTATTTATGTAAGATATTACGAACTTTTTCATAACTATAAATATAGTGTCTTTTCTTGCTTATTGATTCAATGAAAGTCTGAAGTGAACGTCCACCAGTAGAGTAATCTATAACAAATATTATCTTCAACGTTATCTATGAAAATAAATTTAAATGTCCGCCACCCACGATCTTAATGTAACGTTGACCAACGATTCTATCCACTAACAAGCGCACAATTATCTCTGCGGTATTAAGCTCATGAGGTATGGTGTATTTCATATCGGTAATGTGTGCCTGTATTTTCGATATAAATATATATCGAAAATCGCAGAAATGAACGTTGAAAACAGGCTTCACCCTAAAATACTCAGCTCACGTCATACAATGAAATTTATTTAAATATATATATATATATATGTATATGTCTAACAGTTATCTATTCGCAGGCTCGTTATGTACCTAAAAAAAAAAAAAAAAAAAAAAAATTGCAACGCTTTTGAGTTGACTTCTCTAAAACGTTCGTGTTATCTAAAAATCAATAAGCATTTAAATAATGACGCATTTAATTGGGCTGTTGATACTGGATGGGGATAAGGGCGGTTTAGGCATCACTCGACATTGTTGAATTTGAGGTATCGATCATGTCAGTCGATTTTCTTGCCACTGCGAAATCTCATATCCAAATCGGCATATCCGATCGCCTATCAAATTGCATCTCGTTCCAACTGTCAAAAACTGTCATGCGTGATGTTTCGACAAGTTCGCATAATTCTTCACTCGTTCCTTTTAAAAGTAAAAAATGCGTGATCGGCAACACTTAAGATAATTCGAAACCAGTATTGCTGGTGACAGCGTAACGCAGCTTCTCTCGCAATGTACTCTTTTTCTGATAATTCGGCAACTTGAGCAAGTTGAAGCACGTTGACGAAGTGGGCAGTCGATTTTGCGGATCCTTCTTGCGAATCGTGAAAAAACCCCTGATCACACTGCCTAACAATTGCAAAAAAATTTCAAATAAATTTTTTACCAACAAATTTAAAAATCGAAAATATTTCTAGTTTTCCGATTTTATGGTTGATTATGAAAAGATTAACTTTCGTCTTTTTTCGAAACTATTTTATAACGTACCAATAGTGTCGCCGGTATCCTCGTCATCGCAAACTTCCACGCATCGTATAGAAAAAGGTGGCTCTAGGTGAGCAAAACCCAGCAGAGGTGATTTCGAGCAACTCGTCACGAACTGTCATATAAACGTTATTATTATTTTCTAATTGTAAGAAGATTATTATAATATAAAAAATAGATTATATTAATAGATCTACATTAAAAACATCTCAAAAAAATCTTCAATAAACTATTGATTACAGAGAAATTATTAATTATTATTATGATCGCTACCTTTAAGAACAAGCCTCTTTCTTCTTCCGTAAAATCTTTCTCTAGGATGTCCCACAACCAGCACACTACCCGATGACTGTCATGAAATCCACCATAGTATTGCGTATGCCTTCGTAAATCTCGCAGATCCAAAGGTACATTATCACCCGAGATCAATCTCTGTAACTACAAAACCAAGTGTGCCATGATAACTCGAACGTATACAAGCACATAAAAATAATATAATTATATTATTAATAAACATATAAATCATAGCACTATATTTGCTTTGAGATTTTTATTTTATATTAAATTTTTCCTTAGGAATACAGAACTTATAATTAAATTTCAATTAAAAAGGTCAATGAAATAATTTATTAATTTAATTATTAAGTCACACATTTAATTATATAATTATAAAATTAAATATAAAAATCGACTCTCGAAAATTTCAAATACAAAGAATAAAAAGGCTAATGAGAGTAAACTCGCTGTTATCAATGCGAAATCACAAAAAACAATATATATTCTCGTTAACAATCAAAAAATGTCATATATAAAATACTATACGTTTCGGCCTAACATCCGGGCCATCTTCAGTAGTAAATTCAAATAAA
>NW_017275063.1:0-8311 GCF_001594065.2 Cyphomyrmex costatus | reverse complement strand
CTTTATCTTGTTAATCATGGATTTGTCGATTAACGTCTTGTCGTTTGCACATGACCTACCAACCATGTGGATTTGATTGTTTGACGTTGAGAGTGACCACTTTTCTACAGATCCATGTCTTTTATGTGAATTTACTACTGAAGATGGCCCGGATGTTAGGCCGAAACGTATAGTATTTTATATATGACATTTTTTGATTGTTAACGAGAATATATATTGTTTTTTGTGATTTCGCATTGATAACAGCGAGTTTACTCTCATTAGCCTTTTTATTCTTTGTATTTATATAATTATATTTGATTTATTATATTCAAATTAATGATTTTATATTATTAAATTTTAATATCTTAGCCATATTATAGATTGCACTACAAATGTAAAGAAGTATTCTTGAATTATCACCTCAGGCGTTGAAAACAATGACAGCCACTCGGGATTAATGATCGAGCGGAATCCCTTGATGAAGGCGGTTGTTTGCTCCTTGATCTGATGGTACATTCTATAGTGTGCCATGTGGTGGATATATTGAATCTTGTTCTGATTGGTCACGGCAGTGGTGCGCCCACCAGTGATCAGCTCGTGCGTGACCAGCTTGCCGAGCACGTCCTCATCGAGAGAGAACGTCAACTCCAGCTGACGAATATCGCCTTTGTAATGCTTTACCAAAGTCAAGCTACGGTAGAGATCGCGATCTAGTGAAGCAAGCTCGTCCAACCAGCTGTACAATGCGCCGCCTGTTTGTCCGGAAAATTGCGAGACGAAGAATGACGCAAAAGGCACGTCTACGACAATGCCCTGGAAAACAAAAAAAATCAAATCATTGTAAAAAAAAAATTGATTTTATTCGGAGAGATACTGACTATATCTAATTGTTTCTCGTAATAATTTAGATATAGTGAAACCATGAACATAGAACAATAAATAATATATATTCATAAAAATAATTAAAATAATTATTAAGTCGCATATTTATAACACATGAGTGACACACTAATTATTTGCAAAATATTTTATTTCATATATTTTTAGTTTTATTAGTATATTCATATAATTTTAAAACTAAATTGTATTTACAACTAACTTTGCTGATCATGAATAAGAGTCTACCTCATAAACCGCTTTGCCAAGCATCCGTCCGACGAATTCGAATAGTTGCAAGTGATTGTCCTGCATGAAAGATGTGGGAGATGGATAGAGGCGATTTTCGCTGGTGGCTTTAAACAAATTCAAAGATGGGTCGAATACTCGTTTTATTGTCTCTTCTAAAAATTCCTTAAAAACTCCATCTTGATCGATGCCAGCTTCAGCTAAACCTTGTTCGTTTACGAAACGTACCCTAATCACACCTTTCAATGCTTGTGATGGCAACATGGCCAATTGTCTGTATCCGTCCTCAACTATCCGCGTTCTGTAAAATATAAAATATATAATATATTTCATAATATATATAATTGAAAAAATCATATTAAAATAATATCTACCTTATTGAAAAAAAAGTTAAAAAAAATATCCATTCTTTAAAAAATAATATTAGATTACGACACAAAAAAAGATTTGTTCTTTTTATTAAACGTTTTACTAGAAAATAATTATATATTATATAAATTAAGAAAATTTAATTAAAAACTTTATTAATTAAAACTTTTATATATAAAAAAAATAAGTAAAAACATAAAAAAATAGACCTGTGTACAACGATGAGGGTAGTAGGTGGACTGTTACAAGCGCTTTCAGTCAAACCCATCACTGCTTTCTCATCAGCTATATGCTTGCGAAATAATACGACTCGCTCGGAGTGGGGGATGACATGGGGCATTTTTGAGAGTAAAAGTGCTGCGCCGCGTCGTCCCTTTTCCAAATCAGCCAAGAAGCCAGATACTCGTACCTCCTGTTTTAAGAAAAAAATTGTAAATCACTATATATACGTATCGCAAATATTGAAACTGATATATAATACAATCTCTTTATTTTAATTATACGAGAAAAAGTTAGAAAGTAAAGTGAATTTATGTATTCTTTACTTATAATCAATATAATCGCCCAGTGTTTTGCAACGCATTTTGTGCAACTATCCACAAGTCTTCTAACTTTGTCTACAAAGAAAGTTTCTGACAACTAAACTCTAAGACAATTGATACTTGAACTTCTCACATCCAACCTGCTGCAGTTCTGATTTTGCTATTTCCGACTTCTAAATTTGTTTGAAACATTACAGACATAATCGGCGGTACATAATGATTTTCAATTATTTTAGAGTTTAGAAAATGGTGTATATGTGTGTGAATGTTTTGAGAGGAACCAAAAATCTTTTTCACAAACAAAAAATTAGAAATAAATGGAAACCGTTATAAATGTTGCAAAGCTACACGATTATATTGAAAAATAATGTTATATACATTTTGTTAATATGTTTTTTAAGAGAAAATAAATTAATTTTGTTTTCGAATTTCCTCAATATTAATTCATACCTGTAAATGCAAAAATTAATAATATTAAAAAATATTACATTACTAGAGTTTTTATTAATTGATACAATAACAATTTGTGAATCTATAACATGAACTTTTCATAATACAAGTCTATTCATTAAAAAAATACTAAAGATAAATTAAGATATACTTAACTTGGCTAACCAATGTCCTTCTGGGCAGAATGTTCTGCGGCAGTCGCGTCGGTATATTGCCATTAAAAGAATGTAAAGTGAAATAAACAAAGGATTGCTGGATACCGACTTCACATCTATAATTTACAAAATATTGCATAAATTATATTAATCTTAGAATTTTTTTATTTTTCTTCTTGAAATCTTGATTAAACGAAAAACAATTTAACGAGAAAAAAAAACAGCAGCAATTAACTTACCAAATAAATTAGTGAGAACCGCTTTATACAAAAATTGATTTAAAAAGTATGACATAGTGATAAAATCCGTAAGCTTGAAAGGATCTTGATGTTCGTACATCTCCATATCATCCAAGATGCTGAAATTGGAAAATCAAGAGATTAGCACACATATGAACTAATCGAAACTAAATTTAATCAAATTGTTTGAAAAAAATTCATATCACTTACGTAACATAGTGCGTCATGCAATCGGCGAACAGTATCAACATTTGGAACTCAGGTGCCGTGCATTTGGTGTTAGCCGCCAAGAGATCTAGAAACGCTTTTAGACCACAGTGCGGTCCCAGGGTGGTCAAAAACAGCCACATGTGATAAAGAATTTTGCCTTGATAGCACAATCCTATTTTTATACATGCATGCTATTAATTGATGTATCATGTATACATGTGACCTCGCATAAACGATTATACACTAGTTTATTATATATACCCGTTAATATCTCGATCTTCATCTGTGTGAGTGTATGCAGCGTAGTTTGATACAAAGAACAGATCAAAGCTATCTTGGTAGCTTCTGGACTGCCCAGCTTTCTGTAGTTCTTGGTACTGTTGTTTCTGTTAGTTCGAGCCTCAAGAAATGCTCGTCGGAAAATATTGGCGCCTATAGAAGAGGTACTTTGCTGCTCTACCGGAGGTGGTACCTCTTTCTCGACGAATTCGATTAGTGGCTGTTCTGAAAATAAAATAGAGAGTAACCAGGGGATTGATTTTTGTTGAGATTAGGATATCATGCTTTCGTATGCAAATTGTAATTCTTTGTAAAGAGTATCAGATGTGTCATGTATAAAATTGATAACTCTCACCAACTAAATGCGTAACGATCCTGCCTGTCCAAAGACAGGCGAGCTGCAATTTTACCGAAGGAGTAGCATCCTGCAAGGAGGTATCGATTGTCTGTGCAAACCAGCCTAATACTGGATGCCAATGTGTCAAATTACTCCGTTTGGCAACTACATATTGTTGACATGCTTCCAGCATTCTCGTCACAACAAACTGCAAAGAATTCGTGAGACATTATCGATATGCGTGCAACAGAAAAATTACTACAATAGCTTACCGTAAAAGAAGGAAAACAAAGCTCTTTCAGTACTTCTTCCCTTTCAATGTTAGCCAATTGTATCAAATTAGCAAGCAAACAAAGTGCGTAACTGCCCTCCAGAGCGTTAAAAACGATCCTTAAATTCTGCTCGGAATTTAGCAACTCCAAACTTCGCGCAAACAGATTATACGTTATAAATGATGAAATGCACTGTAAATAATATCAAAAACTTTACATATTTAGATTAGAGAAGAAATATCATAACGTTTAACAAAGCTTGTAAACATTTTTTTTTATTTTTTTTACCTCTGGTGATAAGATATTCAGGTGATGAACCAGAGCTGGTACGCTAAAAATATTAATTAGAAACAGAGACACTAGTTTATCAGACATTTGTGAAGAGATCAGTGGTCTCAGTGTCAGAGTGACTGCTGCTGAAAGCGTAACTGGTTTCAAAGCGATTTTCGCTCTACCCAGTCCCTTCATTAAGAGAGCCTGAAATGGAGAATGTAGCTTAGAATTGTTAAGATCAAGATTGTGTTAGAAAATCTGTCGTTGTGTAATAGCGTTACCTGCATAGTGGCATAAAATCCATTGTTAACTAAGTGGCCCATGATGTTTGCGCACAACTGACTCATGCCATTCTTTAGCTGGTCCATACCCTTCACCTTCTGTATTGCCCACGTTCCAGGCGATGTGAAACTCACCAGAGTATGCAGTCGCAAAAGTATGGATTTGTGATCCGATACTCTCTCCGGCTTCAGGCTGTCTAAGCCTGAGAGACAGTGGTATAAAATTGTCTTCATTTGCGATATCCATGATATGTAGTGATCCTTATGGAACGCCACTCCAACGTAAGATATCTTTGGAGACTCGGAATCAAGAGTCAAGACGAGGTATCTGAAAGATCAACTTGGTTGAACGATACTTTGAATCTTTCTTGAGGAATATTGATTGCACTGCGTGTACTCACCTACACACTCTTTCTATTCTTTCTTGATCCCTTTCTCTCTTATAAATTATCAAAAATCTAGAAATAATTCTATATACCTCCAGAGCAGGTTTTAACTCCACCATTGCATTGTCGACACTGGGGTCATCAAGGAAATTGTTATCAAACTCTTCTCTAGAAATAAAAACAAACTTGTCAGATAATTGTAATCTTTATATAAAATTACATAAGCATTCTTCATATCAACATATTTTTTATGCATAATTCAATTCTTGAGATAACAAATTTAGTTCAAATTTGATAATCGAAACAATAGACCAAAGCAAATAACAATGCATTTTACACTAATATATTAAATATAACAAAAAATAAAATAAAATAAATATATAAAATCTCTCTCTCTCTCTCTCTAATATTTCTTAATGATTTGATTTATCTTCATGTTTACTTGGAATTCTACGAATCTGACTATCAATAGTATTTATGTATACCACAGAGATAACTGCATATTTTTATACAGTTATTCTACAATATTGATCAAGTTCAATATCTACAACACAGGCAAACTTCTGTTCACACGGTGGCATATGCATTCTCACATAAACATCAACTCGTATGTATTTGTATGACTATGTACAATACTGGCAGATAATTACAATCTCCATTTCGCGTGGAAAGGTCCTAGGCTTTGTCTTTAACTTACAGTATTTGTTTGGCAAACCGAACACGGGTCAGCCAGGCTCGAACGTGAGCCTGAATCAGAGTAGCCGCGGCTTCTCTGCGCTTTTCATGCGCCCGATCCTCGCGTGCTGCCTTCTTTTGTTGCAGAAAACTGCCCTTCGACGATGAGCCCTCCGCGCAGAACATCCTCGAGTCCTCGATCACCGATCACCCCCAGGCCACAGTGCCCGAACAACCCCTGGACGCCTACGCTTCTCCGCCACCTCCACCTCTTCCGCGTCGTCGTCGTCGTCGCTCGCTGCTAACCGCGAGGCATCTCCGAGGCATCCTCGTCAGCTGACGGGCATCTATCAGTGTCCCCCACTATGTATCCGCTTCTCGTCCGTGCTATATCGCTCGACTACGTCGGGATACGCGGCGTATCAGATTAAACCGCGTCCGAACCCGCCTCCACGATGGATTCACTATCGTGGCTTGGGATTGAACTCCAGTGTGCTCCAATCACTCCAATGTCGCCTTTCTTTAGATACCTTGGTCAGCTGACGGGTATTTACAAATCCCCTCTCCCAGAAGCGAAAATCACCCGCCAATGACGGACTGGAGGATTCGGGGCTCCCGAAGCATATTAGATTGAAGATGAATTAAAGATGAAGTATAATTTTCCTTGAAATTTCGATGAATTTTCTCCCTCCATAATTTACGAAGTAGGTTCTAAAATCTCTTTTTATATTCATACATAATTTTTATTTCTATAATCTTGATGGCCACTAAAAAAAAAATGAAAGGCAGTTAAATCGATAATTTTAACATGAATAGATTTATTCATTTTTCATTGTTTAACATAAGGAAGATTATATTACAAAATAAAAAATTTTGCTTTAAGCAATTCTATTAGTTAAAATATCGATTATAACTTAATAAGAGAGAGAGAGAGAGTGATTAATTAATTATGAAATACGTCTATATTTCATTAATATGAGTGTGAATAAAATTATTAATTTTTTGTTGATCAATGTATTACAAAATTTTAAACATTTCTGTCAATTGAATTAATAGGCAACTATATCTATTTCTACTAATATAGATTAATTTATTGAATCTTGGTCCTTAATTTATTCTTTATTTTTTTTCAAATAGAACGAGAAAAAAATGTTTTTATCAATGTAAAAAACTCAACTTATATTCTTCATCTTTTTTAAATTTTTATAATTAAAGAAATGAAAATTAAATAAGTTAAGAACGTTAATCCAAGTTAATCTATACAGTTAGAAATAAATATAAATCAGTCGGAGTTTGGCCAGAGAGAGCCAGAGAATGGCCATGCCCGGGATTTAGCTACAACTTTATTTTGAAGCGCCTCTATGTCCACAAAACGTGGACATTGAACTATGTAGTCAATGTCAACGATAGTGTCGGTAATGTCCAAGATTTTTGGTTCGAATCTTCCTTACATGTATGATTTTTTTGGTTCGAATCTTCCCTATGTCCATGCATCAAAGAGATTAATAACCTCTTTGTTATCGGTCCATTAGACAGACAAAGACAAACGATTGATCGAAATAAAAATGGCTAAATCGACTAATTATTTAATAAATCCTTAAGTTTAAATATAAAATATTTGGTAAATTTTTAATGATATATGTAAGTAGCAATTTTGTCACAATGATAGGCTTTGTAACAAGTGCATTCTATTTGGCGATGCAAGTTGACATAAGAATTATTTTAGCTTTCTTGACATTAGCAGAAAAATCTGAGAGGCAATGCCGGCTATTTTCCTATTACCGTCAAAATCGCTTATACATTTGTCAGTACATTCATTTTTGGTTTGAGAAAACTACTTAGCTACATTTATTTTCTAATCCTATCAAGGCAGGGGGAAATCATATAGCAGAAAATACGTCAAAAATGCAAGAGACGTAATTTTCAAATCGAAAACAGATGTATGGATGATTTCGACGGTAACAGGAAAAAGGCCGATATGAATTCATTTAATTATTTTAATTGGTATTTAATTTTCATAAATACGAATATAGTTTCTAGCCTATATTTAGAATGTGTTTCAATGTTTGAAACTTTATAATATCGTGAATTATGTTTTAAATACGCACTATCATCGTAAAATTGCGTTTTAAATATATTCTCTGTCCTCAAGAATCACACACTACACAGCATCGAAATCTGAAAATTACTGAAAATTTTGCGCGTCGCGTTTTATATACTTTAATGAAAAGCTAGCGGTGATCCAGTCAGCGCTTGAATACGCGCTTGTGCCAGCTTGTTCAGGTTGTAACAGAGCATCGCGCTCATTGGTTGACTGCGGAGTGGTGGGGTTCGAGTCTGATCGGAGCATATAAATATCGCGTAACTCGCGGTTTCACGCTTTTGCGAGTCGGCCAGGGGACGAGTGGTATCCTGTTACGTTGGAAACGTTGGAATAGTTCGCTCTCTTGTTTCGCGCTGTAATCTTTCCTCTGGAAAGAATTACCGCTTACCATTATCTCCGCAACTCGCAAGTATTCTGGTCTCCATTACTTCGGAAGCATTCTGATCCTCACTATCTTCGGAAGCATCCTGATCTTCCACTATCTTCGGAAAAGTAATAAAGTATCCTGATCTCCGCTATCTCCAGACGCGTTCTGATTTCCAGAAGTATCCTCATCTTTGCAGAGAATGAAACAACGCGGAAATATTTACCAACAAGGTAATTACTAATAATTATTATTAAATTATTAAAAT
>NW_017275062.1:0-953 GCF_001594065.2 Cyphomyrmex costatus | reverse complement strand
TTCCTTATTATAATTATAAGAATTGATTCATTGTGCTTGTTGATAGGAAAAGTCTGAAAAGAAGAAAGGTATCGATTTAAAAGACTCTTACCTCTTCTTTTCAGAATTTTCCCTTCAATAAATCTGAAGATAAAATACAGCACAAAGAATCAATTCTCTTATAATAATAAAAATAAAAATTATTTGATACAGTTACTCAAAACATAAAATTTCTTGGTTATAGTACTTGAAATCTTTAAAACTTTAAATAATTATCTAATAATGAAATATATTAACATGGAAAGTAACTGATATATTATTGAAGGTGCCAGTTCAAAGGGAACATTCATATATCCTTTTGTTGCATATATACGTAAGAATGATTTAACAACACTTGTACACTAGTTGTTTACAATAGTAAGTTTATAAAGAATTTATTGGCTCGTAACCCTGTTTCTCTCCATTAGTTTTAAATTTATTGAGCCTTATTACAATTTACATAGCAATGTTAAATCATTATTATTACGTATATATGCAACAAAAGAATATATACTTTAAGTATGTTTAGTTTGAACTGGCACCTTCAATAATATATGTGTTATTTTTCATGGTAATATGTACCATTTCATTATCTTTCAATAATAAAATGTATTACGTTAAAATAGACAATTTGGTATAAGAATTCTTTTAAAATTAATATTGATCTTTTGTGATTTATTTTTAAAAAACTGTTATATATATATACTGTTTAATTTCTCTTCTCACCTAGAACACTATATTTTATTCAAGATTTTGGAGTGTAAGTTATAAGTAGTTTTCAATCATGTATATCTTCATAAGTATACATTTACAAATTATTATTCTAATTAATAATTATTATCGTGAAGAAGGATTGTTCTGATAATCAAGTACGTAATAACATTATACCAAAAAAATCTATTACCTATAATCAAATACGCCAATAAACGTAATTT
>NW_017275061.1:0-9973 GCF_001594065.2 Cyphomyrmex costatus | reverse complement strand
TTACAGTATTACATGTTATAATATTTTGTTTACTTTATTCGTTTTATACTACTTAGCTTTAAAACGTTATTGCATAATATATCTCATGTATTTTATTTTACATTTATTTTATATTATAATTTTAGATTATATATTACAATTTTAATTTTATATCTAATGTATGAATTAACGGAATAAAAATAAATTCGTTGTGATATGGAATACAAAACAACTTACATTTTATCTCGCTTAATGGATACAATTTCGCGTCGCACAAATCGTATGTGTATTTTGTATGCCCTTCAGAATTTTTATTAAGTATACCTTTCGAAGCAAAAATATTGATTCGAGATGATGCAAAAGGTTTTGTAAAGAAATTGTATCTGCTTTTAAGACTACAACCGTAAACGTGGATTTCACTTTCAAAATAAGTTGCATTTATCATCGATACAATGTCTCCATTGTTTGTCATGAAATATTTATTTTTATTATCGGCACATAAAACAAAATTATTTGCTAAATTAAGCTGCTTGTAAACGTTTCTACACGTTGGCATATCATGTATACGATTAATAATTTCATTTGTGACACTTATGCTACAATTTGTATTTTTTGACCAATTCATTTTTGACAATTCAAGAATTCGTCGACTAATTTGACTAAGTGGCAGATTACCACTACGAACTAACATCTTTATGTGTCCAAGATAATTTTCGAATGGATATGAGCTGATTGCAGGTAAAGGACCAAATTTTTTAACATCATCTACCACATGAAAAATGTTATGAACATTACTGCTTATTGAATCTATTCCATAAATATCTATAAATTGCTCAATGTAATCGTTTAATAAAGTTTCAGCAACACTTAAATACTTAGAATAATATTTGCATGAAAGAATTGTAACTGCAGTACTGAGATATAGAAAATGTTCATACGTCTCTCTTGATAAAAAATCTTTTAAAACTACGGGACCAAGATACAACAAAAAAATTCGATATTCCACACCTTTCCAAAATTTTAGATGTTTTAGCGAACGTATAGCTCGATGAATATCCATCGGTTTTGTATCATTACATGCTTTTAGCATTTCTGATAATTCATCGGCTTGAGTGTTCGATAATTTTGTCTTGAAATTATAACTTCCCTCGCGCCAACCATATAAACATCTACGCATTATACCTATAAACAATTATTTAATTATGTCACAAAAAATAATAAAAGAATAATAGAAGAGAGACCAGGAATATAATATAAAATTTAAAACATATACCTAAATCGAATAAATGTAACGAGTCTGCGACTACGAAGTCTTCGACCATATCGATCGGTAAAGCTGTCAAAGGTGTGTCTTGCTTGTGATGATCTTCATCCGTTTTATTGCGAAAACTTTCATTAGTTCTTCGAGGACAATCAAATCTTGGGTAGCTCATGTGACGTCCCTTTTTATCCCATTCACCAACTACTGTACATTTGATGCAACTTCCATATTCGGCATTACAAGCCGGTGTTCCTATATTGAATAATGCGTTTTGAATAATACACATATATGCATTATAGTTTATGAAACGCATTTATCACATATTAAACTATATAAACATTTTTATTAATTTACCTTTAATAAAACTTCTTGCTTGTGTATCGCAAATAAAGCACTTTATTTCGACAGTCACTTTGTGTCCATTTATAAATAATCCATCTCTAAGAATTTCATTTAATTCATTCACAAACTGTTCAAAATATAACTGAAGTGGAGGCTTACTTTCACCGTAATAAACTGCTACCACCATTGGTTGTAAATTAATATTTTCAACGATAAATGATATAGGCCAAAATTGATATAACGAACTGTTGAACGATGACATTCCATCAATGTTGAAAAGTAATTTAATATTTCTTGGCTGTTGTATATCACACAGCGCTGATTGTAAATTGTTTTTGATACCATTGTACCAAAATTTTCCTAATACTCCCATTTCTGTAATTGCTGTTACGTTAGGTGTTTTTAAGAGTGTTCTACCATCCTTCGGCAGTTCCATCATACCATGACTTCTCAATATTTTTAGTAAGTCAGTAATTGATGCCAATGTTAATCTATGTGAGATTGCCCAATGATGAAGTTTGGATATCAATGCTGCTTTATCTTCTATTGTATCTTCTTCGTTTCTGTCAAATTCATCTTTTTCAGGAATGACATCAAATTCTAACAATTCATCACGGTCAGTTAACGACGAACTTGACGGCGAATTACACATATCATTTACGGGAACGTCTAAATGCTGTGATACCGCAATTAAGTTTTCACTATCAATATCATTATTCATTTTTCCTGCAACGTCACGACTGGTAGAAGCAGTTATCGTTGTATTATTTATACTATTTCCACTATTTTTCTTTGAATGTCTATAAAAACTTGTCGTTAAACGGTACGGTTTAAATTTCCTTTCCTTCTGCATCTTTATTTTTAAAGCAAGCAGGAGTAAATGGAGTAAATTATGTATTGTTGAATGACAGTTAGTGGTTATGTTAATTTCCAGACGCTAAGTCCAAAAATTAACTTTCAGAGCAATTTTGCTGGACATTTTGTTCTAATTTCGGTTTAAATTTCCTATAGGTCATTTTCCGCGGTAATTTCGACTTTGAAGTTAACTCCCAGTACAGCCGTGAAGTTACTATATGTCTTAAATATTACCTATTAGTCCAAGTTGAGTATGGAGGACTTATATTCCATATAAATTAGAAAATTCTGACCAATTAAGTAATACCGTCTACATGGTCGAAATAAGGTAACCCAAGCAGGTCATATTTCCTTTAAACGAGACTTTGATATTGACTTCTAAGTTTAGTCGACTTTAAAGACATATCTTTGGTAAAAATTTAGTAATTTATAACTTAATGTATAACTTTAAAGTCACAAAGCTTTCATAGGATCTTGTAGATCAAAATTACGTAACATTCGACCTGTACAATGGACTTGAAACACTATTTAACTTTTTAGACACTTTTTAGGTCGAAAATTACTAAATTTTTCCTTAATTAGGGCAATCTGACTTTGGCTTGGTCAAGATGCCCACCTTTGCTGCTTGGGATAGGACCAGTAGCATTACGATCATTACGCCGTGACATTTACAATCATTTTGTGACACTGCATGTGGTAGTGAGAATTATAAGCGACGAAAAATTATTCGATTTATTAGATTATGCACAGGAACTTGTGGAACATTTTATTTCATCTTTTCAACTGCTGTATGGAGCTCATAATGTGTCGTCAAATGTTCATCAGAGTGAACATCTTATTTCGTATGTTAAGAGATTTGGTCAAATTCAGAACTTTAGTGCATTTATTTATGAGAATCATATGCAAATATTTAAAAACCTACTAAGAAAACCTAATCAACAATTACAACAAATTGTACGAAGATGTGCTGAACAAGAAAAGAATCGATCAGTACTTACACCACTGATACTACGCGTTGCTGAATTTTCTCTGAATGTCAAATCTGCTCATGGTGATGGACCGCTTTTGTTCGGATGTATTAATCCGCAGTATAAAGTAATAAAATCGTCAAGTACGAGTTTACATGCTACCTCTTGTTCGGATAACTGTTGCAGTTTATACGACGGAACTATTATTTTGATACAAAATATTGCATATTGTTCACAACGGAAAATTCCAGTAGTCATTGGCAACGAATTTTTGATAAAAGAGAATCTATTTTTGGTACCGTGTGATTCTGCTATTCTCGATATCTTTTTGGTATATAATTTGTCGCACTTAAAATCGTGGCCATTAACAAATGTCGATAAGAAATATATGAAATTGCCATATTTGGATAATAAATTCGCAGTATTGCCACTGTTACATTCCGATTAAAATTGTTAAAACTGTTGTCGCAATTTAGATAATGACGGATTTAAAGGACTATGTCATCGTCGAATTTAGCGACGGTATTCAAATAGTACCAAACTTATGGATTAACAACGATGCATCAAAAATGCGATGGCCAACATTTACGTCACAAAAACGCTATGATAAAACAGTTGAATTGATGGAGAACTATCAAGATTCTTGGTCCGAAGTTTCAATTGAAGGAATTATAAGCAGCACGTGTAAGTTACTATTTTTTTTTTTATTGAAGTATAAAACGTTCCATCTATAATAAATATTCACGTGTATAAAGATAGATTACATTATATTTAAAGTGAGTGAATAGTATTGGACACACTTTTACTGTAAAGTATCATATATGGTATCAATATAGTCTAAAAGAACACATTAAGTTAAAAATAATGTTTGTAATTTATTCAACGAGCATTCGCATACCTGGACAATAACTCATTAAATGATTCTACTATATTTGCAAGCTCAGACGAGTGTTAATTTATATAAGTTATCAATAATTCTACATCTTAATACATATATTATAAATGTTATGACACATTTGTAATGGTTTATTACTTTCAGCATCGTACGAAAAAGCTCGGCAAATATTAGCAGATGCCCAAATTATATCCGATGTGCCAACTGGTTCTGACAGGGATGAAATATTAAAACGAAGCAGAAAAATAAAAGCGAAAAATAATCGAATCAACGATGATTCGTCAGAATGTAACAGTTCCGAAAATGATAATATCGTAGAGGTTCCATCGTTTCCTATAGTTCCGGAGAAAAGTTTACGAAAAACATATATCGGAAAAAAGAAGGGTAATTGTAATAATAATAATAATAATAATATTAAATAAGTCTTTACATTGATAAAAAATGTTATGGTACAATGTATGTAACAGTTAGAATAGGAGACCACAAATAATCATAAATCAATTTACAATATCAAAATATACGTAATTCGATCCATTCGTAATAAGATCATAAATATCTTAAAACTATATTTTATTGTACTACAATGTAGTGATATCCTGATAACAAAACCTGCGGAGACAGATTTTGAGCAGGGTCTGCTATCAATTTTTGATTACAGAAAGGCAACAAATTTTACACAGAGTTTGTATTATGTGACATTGTCAGTAAATTGCTGTCAGATATATGATAAAGCCTGTTAGACATACTATGCCCGCAGATTGGTGGCAGAAACCGAACAAAGTCCTGCATAACCTCTGATGACAGATTGAGAACAAATTGAAAGCAGAACCTGATTCGAGCAGACTTTGCTTGGTTTCTGCTACCAATCTGTTAGCATAGTCTGCCAGTAAGCTTTGTCGACAAATCCATAGCCATATACGGACACAGATGGCTATGGTTTTGTATGGTGCCAAAATCTGATCGAGTTTGCTGCCAATTTGGCCCCAAATTACTGATATTTTGCTTTTAGGGTAATGTTAAAATTATACATATCAATACTATAATATATATACAATCGTATAAAGTAAGATTCCATTATTATAAAATTATTATAATATACTTCAAAATTGAAATTTTAACTACGTCCCTTATATATTTTCAATACTACATATATTGTTAAGGCTTTTTTCTCTGTGTATATATTTGCACTAAAAAAAGTTTATTGAATTAATGAAATAATTGGTCACACAACTACTAATGATCATAATTGATGATGACATAAATCGTAAACGAAATCTGACAATATATTCACGAATAATTGTTTTAGACAATGGACTTGCTGTACTGGAAAAACCTCAGAAAAAGATATTGACAAGTCAAACTTCTGATACTAAGCATAGTAATAGTTCTGGTAGAACGTTTTCAAAGGACGAGAAGTTTGCTCGAGCATTACATCGCGAAGAATCTAATACAAAGAAAGGTTTTTTATCAATTTTAATTATTATACAGTATTATTTACAGTATTATAGACTTTTCTTGAAGTACAGATAATAACTTTTTTTCGAATATCGATTCTGAATTTGTAGTAATACAAATACTTCATTGACATAGATTATAAACTGTAGGTTATAAATTATGATTTATTACATTTGTTCATTTATACTTTATTATAATTTTATTGTATAAATTTGTATGGCTTAAAACACTCTTTTTACATAAAATATTATGTGGAAACTTCAGATGTACTGCAAATGTAGTGCAAATGATTTTTTAGTCACAGTCGTGAGCTCTATTAATATAATAAGGTTTAACTATGTATGTGAAATAATAGATTTAGCTACTACTTATAACATCGCTACTCAATGTTCTTACAAACAATTATTTCAAGAAATGAAGTACAGTATATCTTAAACAGTCTTTGGAAAACGTAGCAATGCGTGAAACTTCTAATATTAACTTAAATTGTATTGGTACTAATAAAGTCGAACATGTAGGCGTGCAGAGTAAGTATGTACATCATGGAAATAAATTAAAAAATAATTACTTTAAAATTGTAGTGAAAAAGACTGCAAATAATGTTCCTATTAGTAATAGGAACTTGTTATCTGATTGGAAGAATTATATCGATTCCTGTATCGTTGGTTACACGCATGCGCTTATAACTGTATGTACGACTTTATTGGATATTTATGTTCATCGAGGTTACTGCGAGATAAATCGATACATCGTTGCTCCTCTTAGAGTTGTTCTGTTTACTATTATTACATTTAAATCGTGACCACCAAAATGTTATCTTCGGATTTTTATCTTTTGACTTGTTTTATATTAATTTGTTGTTTGTCTGATGGTGGTCTTTTATTTCTTTAATACAACTTTATCTTGTTAATCATGGATTTGTCGGTGAGTGTTCATTTTCATCTTTCTTCAATCATTGTCATTAATTTTTAATTTTTACTTAGATTAACGTCTTGTCGTTTGCACATGACCTACCAACCATGTGGATTTGATTGTTTGACGTTGAGAGTGACCACTTTTCTACAGATCCATGTCTTTTATTTGAATTTACTACTGAAGATGGCCCGGATGTTAGGCCGAAACGTATAGTATTTTATATATGACATTTTTTGATTGTTAACGAGAATATATATTGTTTTTTGTGATTTCGCATTGATAACAGCGAGTTTACTCTCATTAGCCTTTTTATTCTTTGTATTTGTAAATTTCGTTACCGTTACCCAAAAAATGTAACTCGTTACCGTTACAGTTACCAAAAAAAGAAAGTAACGCAGTTACCAGTAAAGTTACCAAAAAAGTAACTTGTAACTGTAACTTCGTTACAAGTAACGAGTTACTTCCATTCCCTGCCTATTACATTACAATCCAATTCCCATCTGACTGATAATTGTCAATCCTCTTCAGAGGACGAGTATCATTCCATCGATATAAGGAAAGGTTAGTGTATCAATGACAATTATTAAACGGGTAGATGAATTTTTAGGTCCATAATTTGAATTATTGTCACATAATTCCATTTTGCGTATAGAGTTCTTTTGAACAGCCATAATGTTATCGTAACCTAATAAATATATAATGAACAGGTTTAATTTAATGACAAATGTCACTTTTTTATCCTTAGAAGAATCATTGTACAGCGAAACTGTACAGCCTTCAGAAAATGCAGAAAATTTCGGTACTTGGATAAATTCGTGAACGTGCCATGCAGATCTGAAATTAAGGGTGAGAATAATAAGTGTTGTTAAAAATATCAGCAATAAATAATTATAATTTTGTAGGTTTATCGTATGTTTAATCTTTAATATATGTTAAATTAAAATTTAACATTTTCTATACATTATAGACCGTACAGATATTATCGATTCATCACTCGCAAATTAATTTCGCTCGATTTGCAAATGCAAAGTATAAAACAAGGGCAAAAGGAAATATTAAAAGAATTAAAAGGGAAGTTAGTTCACAAACTTCGCCAATCTGATGAAAGTCCCAATGCCGATGACGTCGACATTTGGTATAATCTTCCATTAGAAGATGAAGTGGCTTTGCAAGAATTAGAACTTAAGTTGAAAGAGGATACGAAATATAGAAAAAAATTGGTAAATATAAATCTCCCACAAAATACACATAATCATTTTGAGTAAAATTAAAGTCACATTCAAATATTGTATTAATTAGCTCGGATTATTTAAAAATATTTTATTCGTTACGTTGTAATAGATTAAGGAGTTAGCAAACATAGGAGGCCTCGATATGAAGAATTTGGCATTAAAAATAATGCGACAAACATTCTCGAACGAACTCGCCGTTAATTATAGTTGGATCGGGGGTAAGAAGAAAAACGTTTTTTCGGATCTAATGATATGTAAAGTAATACTTGGTAAGTTTGAACTATGAATATCAAGTGCAAAAATTTACAGTCATGTAAAACATACTTTGCAATATGATGTAAATAAAACATAATTAGATAGTCAAAATAAAATATTATTTCAGCTGCGGTGAGAAAACAATACGAAAATTTCACAGAGGATGAGATATCAGCTCCAATAAAAATTTGGCTTGCTCATGCCAAAGAGCGATGTTCCAAAACTTCGCAAAAGCAGAACGAACAGAATAATTAATTTGTATTCTAAACTATATTTTGATTGATATATTATGAATTAAAACTAAATATAATATCGTTCGATATTTCAAATGCAGCGACTACAAATATTAATTACAGTAAAAGTTTAACATTTAATTTTTCAAACATCAAGCTTTTGAGCGGCAATATATTTTCTATTTGTCCTATACATATTTTTTATACTATCGTTTGTTTTATTTTCTTAATTAGATTGATTACTTATAAAAAACTAAATACACTGCGTACCATTCAACAAGTTATTTTAGCAACAAATATTAATTATATAATAATAAGAGTTCAATATTTAATTTATCTAACGCCAGACTGTTGAGAGCAATAGTATATTTTCTATTCATTCTATATGTTTTTTTGCTGTTGTTTGTTATTTTTGTATTCTTAATTACATAGACTGTGATTAGTTATAAAAAACTAAGTTTCGTTCAATAGTTTCACTATGTTTCGTTCAATAGTTTAGTTCAACAACAAATATTAATTACAATAGGAATAAAATATTTAATTTTTTTAACGCCGAACTTTTGAGCGTAGTATATTTTCTATATTCGTTCTATATATCTTTTTATTTTGTAATCGGTATAAAAATCGCATAAGAAGTGCAATAATGTATAAAGCCGGTTCTACATTAGTCTGAAGTATTGATTTCAAAATACAAGCTTGAGATTGGCTGTCGCAACGAACTTGCGATCGGCTTGCAACTAATGTAGAACCGGCTTAATGTAATATTTAATGATATGTGATTAAGAAATTATTTATAACAAAATATATATATATAAAGATATTTTATTTTTTACAAATGCTAAAATTATTTTGTACCAAAAACTAAACTTACGTACATATAGTATATAAATATATATGTATTTATTTTATAAATAAAGTCTACACAATTATATGAATATTGTATATAATTAATAATTAAAGTCTTATAATTGGAATATTTTCTGAGTGTATACGGAGAAAAATTCTAGGATTTGCTACATATTATATCAGTTCTCAAAACATATAATAAGTACATTATCTGTGAATATGCTGTAAATAACACCAATATGTTCAGTATAAAACTTCAGATAATCTTACAATTAGATAGATATACTTAAAATATTCCTATTTTCGCCCATTGATTGTTCTCAGAATATCCTCAGAATATCATCCACGATATTCTAAAAATATACATGGAATATTCTTAGAATATACATGGAATATTGTTAGAATATACTACGAAATATGAAATATACTAACAATATTCGAAGTATATTCTCAGAATATCATGGATGATATTCTGAGGATGTTCTGAGAACAATAAATGGGCGGAAGTAGGAATATTCTAAGTATATTCTGAGTATATCATAATATATATGGAGTATATTCTACGTATATTAGACATAACATTTTTAGAATATTCTCAGGATATTCTCAGAATATTCTCAGAACATCATGTGCTATCTGGGATTTGATTCAAGAGTTTGGAGCACATGTGTGTGAGTTAACCAGTTTTGAATCACGTGTATCTTCATAAGTATACATTTACAAATTATTATTATAAT